>NW_024383003.1:0-25000 GCF_016835505.1 Polypterus senegalus | reverse complement strand
AAAGAAAAATCTATCTTCTCTAAACTTAGCTTTTCTTGTAAAATTTCAGCTGTTTCTATACTTAGAGATTCTTAACCTCTTCTTCTGTATGCTTTAAACGTATGTTGCAGCACTTTCGATTAAGTGCTTTGTCTTACATGTTACTTGACACACAAAACACGCACACAAGGTATGCACGGCTCAAATGGCACAGTTTAAAACCATGTGCTGTCTACACCTTGCACATGGCAAGGCTGATCACTAACTGAGAATAATGTTTAGTCAGAGAAGTGGTTAATGGTTAGAATTTACTAATTCAATTCAACATATGGGGGTTATAGGAACCTCCCATAGATTATGCACTATCATTTAGTAAAACATTTATGTATCTTATTCAACTAGGAAATGGTTCTTATACCCTCATTGTAAAGCTGTTCCTCATATGTCTAGTAAAGATGTGTGATACCCCATGATATTTAAGACCAGTTGCTAAATTGTCCTCTGTGTGTGTATGTGTGTTCACACTGTGATGGACTGGCATCCTGTCCTGTTTTGCCTTGATGATTGCTGGGAAAGGCTACAGCTGCCCTTCCACCATGCTCTGGATAAATGGCTTAAGAAAATGGATGGATGAATAAGTGGATGGATGGATGGATTGTATTCATTTCTCTAAACTTTCTATAAAAACAGACTTTTAGCGAAGAACTAATAATGCATAATTTTGATGAAGAATTACTGGTCTCCGGCCTACGATTTCCTTGTCTTGTCCCATTACAAACATTCGCCAATTGATCACTCTGTGTCTGTTTTAGTGAACGGTTATGATTTCCAGATCATTGTTGTTAAGTTCTGACATTTGGCAAAGTAAAAGAAATAAAACTTCTTGAAAAATGTCTTCACTGGTCTCAGCCTCAACTCTGATGTGGATTAGGTAGGTTTGAGAATCATATGTTACAGTGCCTATAAAAAGAATTCACCCCTTGTTATACAACATTGAATTACAATGAATTTTATTTGGCTTTTTCAACACTGATTAGCAGAAAAAGACACTTTAATATTAAAGTGAAAACAGAGGTGACCTAAATTAGTTACAAATATGAAACACTATGGGTGGCTCAGTGGTGCAGTGGGTAGCACTGCTGCCTCACAGTTAGGAGACACAGGTTTGCTTCCCGGGTCGTCCCTGCGTGGAGTTTGCATGTTCTCTCCATGTCTGTGTGGGTTTCCTCTGGGCGCACCGGTTTCCTCCCGCAGTCCAAAGACATGCAGGTTAAGTGCATTGGCGATTCTAAATTGTACCTAGTGTGTGCTTGGTGTGTGTGTGTATGCCCTGTGGTGGGCTGGCACCCTGCCCAGGGTTTGTTTGCTGCCTTGCTCCCGGTGTTGGCTGTTATTGGCTCCAGCAGACCCCCGTGACCCTGTAGTTAGGATATAGCGGGTTGGATAATGGAGGGATGGATGAAACACTGTGACACATAACATAACTGATTGCATAACACACCTAAATCATCACTGGTGCAGCCAACTGGCTTTAGAAGTCAATTAGTTTAATGGAGACCACCTGTCTGAGCTTTCAGTTGATTGTGTAAATGCAACATAACTGGAAGGTCCAGCTTGGGGTGTGTTTGGTGTGTGATTATCACTGTCTAACTTTAACAATGAAGACAGAAGATCACTCTAAAGAACTCCATGAAAAGCACAAGTCAGTGGATAAAGACAAGAAAAGTCCACTTAAACCAAGAAATGGAAAGAGTGTAGTATAGCTGTAGATCTGCCCGCAGCAGGACATCCATAAAAACCACCTGATTGAGCAAGAAGAAGACTAATGAGGGAGGCCACCGGGAGACCTGAGAGAACTCTAAAGAAGTTACCAGCTACAGTGAATAGACAGATAACAACCGTTGGACTGGTGTGTCACCAGGCACAGCTTTATGAGTGACAAAGAGAAAAAGAAAACATGTGACATCTTGTCTAGAGTTAGCCAGAAAGTACATGGCAGACTCTGAGGTCAGCTGGAAGAAGGTTAGATGGTCTGATGAGAGCAAAATGCAGCATTTCAACCTTTGGACTAAACTCCAAACACATCATCAGACACATCATCCCAGCTATGGAGCATGCTGGTGGCAGCATCGCGCTGTGGGGACGCTTCACCCTCGAGGTGTGAGATGAGGAGACCTGGATGTGGTGGAGAATGAGGGGAGAAAAGGCTGGCTGAGGGAGCTTTAGCAATAGCAACTGTCCTAACAGTAATCTAGCACTTTTATTTATCAGGATTTGTTTTTTTTGTTTAGCTGGCACATTAGTAGATGGACACCCTGGTGTACCAATTTAGCATTTTATAATTTCTTATTTTTGTTCAAGAAAGAGCGTTGTGTTTTTGTCTATAAGTTAGTACAAGAGGGGTGTTGTTTAGGATGTTTTCGTGTTCCTATCTCAAGTAGATGCTGATGTTGAAGCCTGTTTTGGGATAAAAGCTATTGAGAACTGCAATCGCATCACCTCAGGATGGTGCAGAAAGTTAGGGCTCCTAAGTCACAGTCCTGGAGGGCTGCAGTGTTTGCAGCTTTTTGTCCTAAGAAGGCAGTTCTTGCTGATAATGAAACTTATTTATAATGCGGCCTCTTATTCTGCTATGCCAGACCTTTATCACATTATAGATCTTCCTTTTCCAAGAACATTATATAAATGTTTTGTGGCCCTGAGGAGATTTGTACTTCCTGGTCCTTCTCTTTTCTCTCTTTTTTTTATATTTTATTTAAACAGATTCTTCCTCACACGCATCCTCTCGGACCAAGTGAGCTGGAGAGCCTTTGTAATGTGAATCTCACTGTTAAATCATTACTAAAAACAGAAGTAAGATCAGCAATGAAGGGTTCAGAAGGATAACAAGTGAGCAAACTTAAAATAAACCCAAAAAAGACTTTGCTTTAGCAGCAATAAATGGCTTTGAATTAAGAAATTGGCTAAAGTGAGAACTAGCAGTCCCTGTTACCCTTCTGGACAGAGATTAAGGACCACTGCAGTAGACAAACACTTGCGCAGCTGTGTGGCTGCCGGTCCTGAGAGCTTCATTTCAAATGTCTGCAGCAGAGAACTGTCAAGACTTTTATTTTTGCTAAGCAATGTTTGGTCTGAGCAGAACTGATTCATGGTATAGGCTAATGAATTACAAGAAGATAAAGTCAACTCAATGTCTGCCAGTGCCAAAGGGAAGGGCGACTTGTTCAATATCATATATACTTGCTTACACAAAAAAGCATTGAATCTGGAGTAAGTACTCTGCTTGTGGACCGACATTTAGGACTGATGATACTTATGGCACAGAGCAAAAGAAGAACTCACAGGCCCAGGCAAGGCGCTATATGAGCAGTCGTAAAGGTGACCAACAATAAGTTGGTGATAAAAACCTTGTGGTTGTGACATGGGATCATTAGGTGCCAAATGGGGTCTTTTGGTAAATCCAATCAACCACTGAGCAGATCGTTGTTGTGGACCCCAAATGTCAAACACTTTCTGTATTGGAGACAGGCCAGGCAGTTGTGCTGACATCATGTGGACAGTTTCTAAGAGACGGCAGCCATGTATGATCAGGGGCTATCCAGTGGGAAGACAACACTCAGTGTGCATTAAGCAATTGTACACGCTAGAATTAAGCAACAAATGGGTGCCGCCGCTGCAGTACTATGGACTTCATGGCATATTGCAGGGTTCTCAAATTCCGGGCCTGGAGGGCCACAGTGGCTGAAGGTTTTCATTGTAACCCTTTTCTTACTTACTGAACTGTTTTTGCTGCTAATTAATTTCTTTTGAATTAATTTTAACTGATTTGCTTTTGAAGACTCAGACCCCTTCATTGTTTCCTTTTCCTTACTTACCTACCAAGCAATAATGAGATACAAAATGGGCCAAAACAGAACCAGCAAACTGTGTCCTTCGTACAATATCTGAAAATAAAGAAAGATGAGAGGTCTCAGGAATGCTGATCTACTTCAGGTCCCCAAAACATTTTAACAGAGCTCTTAGAAAAGAGAAAATCAACAATTTCAGAAATGTGCACTATTGCACAAAGAGACCAGCAACAAGCCATGGAATTAAAGAACAATTTTGATTAACAACAAGAATCAGAGCCTAATTAAGCAACTGCTTGGAGTGAAATTGGTTGGAGTTTGAGGCCCTGACTTACTTGGTCTTCTGTTGGCTCACTCACTACACATTTCATTTCTGTATGGGTGCCATTTTCGGAAAGAAATGAAGAAATTCAGAGGAACGATGAAGAAATTAAGAGCAACAAATCTTAACAAAACAAGTCAATTAAAATGAAAGGAAAAGGAGTTAATTAGCATCAAAAACAGATCACTAATTAAGAAAAGGGTTAGAATGAAAACCTGCAGCCACTATGGCCCTCCTGGACCGGAGTTTGAGAAGCCTGCTGTAGTGTCAAGCAAGTCAGATCTTTTCATTTACTGGTCAGTCTGTATGCCCAGTTTTGCTCATAATCATTAAATTTGACTAAAGACCAAAACAAAGAGAACAAGACACCAAAATTAGATTACTGCACAGGGCTACTAAGGTTGTCTGAGCTTGTCATTAAGATACCCACCGAACATCAACAACAACAACAACATTTATTTATATAGCACATTTTCATACAAAAAAATATAGCTCAAAGTGCTTTACATATTAAAGAATAGAAGAATAAAAGACACAGTGAGAAAATAAAATAAGTCAACACTAATTAACATAGAATAAGAGTAAGGTCCAATGGCCAGGGTGGACAGAAAAAACAAAAAAAACCTCCAGACAGATGGAGAAAAAAATAAAATCTGCAGGGATTCCAGACCATGAGACCGCCCAGTCCCCATTCTACCTAACATAAATGAAACAGTCCTCTTTGGATTTAGGGTTCTCACGGAAGGACTTGATGATGATGGTCACGTAGACTTCTGGCTTTTAGTCCATCAATGTTGGAGCATCATGATGCTTTGAGTAGGTGGTGGTGGCGCAGGAAACAGAAGAGAGAGTAGGGGTCAGTACGGATTTTAGAGCCACCATGAATAGTTATTATGATGAATTGAACATACAGAGTATCAGGATTAAGTTAAAGTGAAGTTATGAGAAGGCCATGTTAAAGTAATGTGTTTTCAGCAGTGTTTTAAAGTGCTCTACTGTATTATGAAAAATTGTAAATGGTGGACGTGTATAGCAGAACAATGCTGGGATTCTGCCTTCCTCTGGAATAGCCTCGGAAACTTGAATATATTCTTGAGAATAGACTGGGCTGGTCTGCTGCAACTACAATCCTCATCAAGAAAAGCAGGAGTGGTGGCTCTGTGGCTAAGGATCTGCGCTGGTATCTGGAAGGTTGTCGGTTCAAATCCTGTTACTACCAGAAGGGATCCTACTCCACTGGGCCCTCGAGCAAGGCCCTTAACCTGAAAAAAGCTCCAAGGGGTGCTGTTCAATTGCTGCTCTGACCCCCAAAGGTCATGAGAAAAGAGTTTCCCTTTGGGGAATAGTAAAGTATATCAAAATGAAGGGTAAAATCACAATATCAGTGAATTTAAAATGGACTTTAATAAAGATCAGAGAAGCTACCAGATTAAGAAATGTATGCTTGGGCATTCTCAAGCAGAAAACAAGAACAACTCTGAGCATTATAAGAGTCTTTTTAAAATGCAATACCAGAATGTGCTGTAAAAGCACTGGAAATCATCAGCGAATGTCTTTACTCCATGAAGGAATGGTAACCCAAAGCTAGGGTTCAGGGTTTGCCTTTTCATTCATTCATATTTCCAGTCTGCATTCTCTATAGATGAGGGGTAATTTATGTTTAACTACGGTCAGACATTTTGGGGCCAACAAAATTCAGGGGAGCGGGCACTGATTATAGGGGCCAGAGCCCCTTGGCCCCTCAAATACTTTTGTCAAGTAATCGTAATGTCGTAACCCAACCAAAGTTGTACCTGAAACAGCCCATGAGTAACTCCAGCAACACAAGCCCATCTTCTAAATATGATGTCCTCCTGTGGCACTCATGAATTTAACAGATACGCAAGCTGTGACCACCAGGGTGCAATGCAACACCCCAAACCCCAGACACGCATCTCAGATATAAATAATAGGTTTATTAATAATAATACCTCACAAAAAGGCTTCAAAATGACCATATATAGTACATAACACAATCCTTCTTCTCTCTCTTTTGTCCTCTGTCTTCTCTTCCACACCTCCCAGGTGAGCGTTGTCTGTCCTCCATACCCGACTCCCACTTGCCTGGATGAGTTTGAGTGGCTCCTTTTATTTTGCACAAAGGAGTAATTCTGGTAACAGGGCATAGCCCGATGGAAGTACGTACTGGTCAATCAGAAGTCCCATAGAGAGCGTAACTTCCTGCAGCACCCTCTGGAGCCACCCACAGACCCCATTCACAGATCTGAATGGTTTCCAAAGCCCAGGGTTGCTGCCATCTAGCGGGTCAGGGGAGCATATAGCTGTAAGCTTCCCCCATCTCTCTACTACATTCTTGTATCAGTGTATGCGCCCAACAACACTGGCCTCTCAGCCGTTTAAGGGAGTGGGACCAATCCCGGCCTGGGACGCCAACCCATGCATGCTGTCCTTAAGAAAACCTAATTTTTTGCATGTCCATGCTGATTTGCTCAGATGTTTTTTATGCAAACTGGAATGCTGCTAATAGGCATACATTTTATTATTATTTTTTTATTGTCCCAGAGTGTATAACACAGAATATGGAGAACTTGCATGCCATACTCAGTGTAATCATCTAATTGCCTTGGATCAATTCAAATTGTAGCAAATGTGGTAGAATAAACTTCACAAATACAAAAATAAAGTTTTGGGGACCATCCCCGTATATTGTCGTCCAGACAATATGAGAAAATGCAGTGATTCAAAGTTTTGAAAGTACAATGAATGAATTTACTGATACAAAATGGCGGTTATATAGCAGAACAAAACATGTGACAGGGAAATGGTTGGCATTGCAGCAGGAACCGGAAACAATGTCATTCTGATGAGCCGGAAGTGAGGTGGTTTGTGGGTGCCGGAAGTGACGTCATAAAGGTTGGCCGGAAGTGACGTCATTGCGGCCATTTTGGAACCCTGAAGTTGCTGAATTATTTCTCTTCTTGTTTTCTGTTGATGAAAGAGAGTTCAGGTAAGTACCACGTGACAACCCCTTATCTCGCGATGTTTTACTCACCTTTAGGCTCTTTCACTGCCTCCTAATCGCACATGTGTGACACAAATTGTTGGAGAATTTGTAACAATCAACTGTTCCCAAGTTGAGTTACTAACACACCAAGGTTGAATTCTAGAACGTTCAAAAAGCTCGACCCCTTTAATTTACAGTGTGAAACAACCAAAATATATTTAGAATTCTAGAATGCATGTACCAATAACTACAAACACTGGAACATACAGTACATATCTATGGATACAGAAGTACAGTACAAGGTTTGAATAAAATCAAGTAAAATGAGTCTTGTTTTCTACTTTTCCACCAACCAAGGGATTAGTCTTCACTTTCATTACAAAATAGGACTGATCCCACCCATTCCTTTTGGACCTTCTTAACTCCATCTAATGCTGTTTTTTTTTTTTGTCTAGAGTTAGGGAACATCCAGTAAGTGTAATCTGTTATATTAGTTATCTAGAAGCTTCTCCATTCCACCTAGAACTCCACAACCACTTTGTAATACTTTGCAGTCCTTTGTAATCCTCACGACTAGTCCCAGCAGCCTATTTTCCAAACCTGTCTTCCCCAAGATGGAGGATCTCCTCTCTCTTCCTTCTTTTCCAGTTTTTCTTTTTTTCTCTCCCTTCCTCAGGATGATGAGCTTCCTGTTATACTTTCCATCAACATAAAAGTTCTTCCTGTGTTCACCTTATCTCTGGCAGTCTTTTTCAAACTAAAAGCTTAGCACAGAATTTGGATTTTCAGTAATCTCCTTTGTCACAATTTATTGCCATATATCTATATAATAAAACACTAATGTCTGTGTGTGTGTGCATGTGCAGTCCGTCAAGCAATTTGATTGATCAGTTTGGCTTTGGTCTGACTGGTCAACTTTACTGTGATTGCTCAGTCAGATGTGATCAAGACAGGAAGCGTCAGGTAAGGGAGGCTGTCACCCATGATTTTACTGAGGAAAGAAGTAGGAGGAACACTGAGAGTCACGTTCAAAGATGGGAAGTGCTTGCAAGAATACAAATGATGTTTTCATAAAAAGTAATGAGGGCCCATTTACAATTGGTGGAAGTGAAAAAATGGACAGGAGGCAAGAAACGCTCCTGAAAATGACAGAGTCTGAGAAGCAGGCGATCAAGAGAAACTCGGACACACATGGATACTGTGGAAAGAGAGAATGAATGCTGAGGGTACACGCAAGGCAACAGATATCAGATATTAAATATTTCTAAATGTATTCTATTGGCTATCTTCAACAGGTAACATAGCTAGTTCTTAATAAAAATGAACTAATGAGCTGCATTGTATAGATTTTTATTTTAATTAAAAACTTCTAAAATATTAATTTTATAAATATTTTTCTCACAAAAAAAAAACATTGATCAGAAGATTGGAACCTTCTTCCTGGTACTTACGACAGCCTCCTCTGACTAGCAGCTTTGTATTACTGTATATCTCAGCCAGGGTTAGGGTTAAAATGTATGTTTTATGTTTCTTTTCTTTATTCTCGATTCTTTTATTCAAGTTGATTATGTGCATCCTTCTTTGTTTTGATGTTGTCTATGCATATAAGTTGCCTTTGTTATGTTCCATATGTTTTGTGGGTGGTTCCCCAAGAGGCAGGGCCACCTGCCAGTCACCACTATCAACCGCCTCCCTGCCCACCCTATAACATGTGGAGGGTCTTCCACAGTTCCTGGCGGTTCATTTGCAATGCGCTATGAGTTGAGGAGTTTGGCTGAGGTCTACTGTGTTTTGTGATTTTGTCTGGATTCCTGGTCATTTTCTCCGATTTTTGACATCACCTTACATTGTGTATTGGGACTCATTTGCTTTCCTGACAGCATCTTTATGCCTTTTGTGTGCTTCACAAGTTCGTGGTGTAATACAGCATTTTGTGAGAAAAAACGTTTTATTTTATGAAGATCCTGGTAATTCCCCCATAGTGAATATTTTTGGAAGTGGTTTTGGGACCTACGTACATGCTTTGGAACGTCTAGTCATAACACTGTAAACCTTAGAGGACAATCGAGAGTCAATCCTGAGCCCAGAATAATGCCAGGCAAGTCCAGAGAAATGCAAAAATGAATGTTTATTGAGAAGAAGTAATCATACAAGAGTCGTTAGAGCAGAGGGAATACAAATGACATAATTATAAACCCTTTTGTCCTTCTGGTCTTTATTATAACAGGTAGTGGGGGCCTCACTGACCTCTGGGGTGGCCCGTTTCCTATTCCACCAGTTGAACACAACCAAACACACACTCCTCCTCACCAATTTAGATGTTATTGTCATATTCAGAGTAAAACATTTGTTATATCATGCAAAAGAATTCTTATTCTGTGCATCCTCCCAGCCACAAATAACACAAATAAAATCATAAAAAACACCTACAGTATATACGATTGTCCCTCATATCATCCATATATTTGATCTCAGAAGGGTCTTTAATCAGTTGTACCAATATAGTTGGGGGAAGGACCAACAGACAAAAGCCATTCACATACTTTATGGCTTTTGGGTAGAAATTGTCCTGAACTCTCGTTGTCCTGAGTTTTATGCTCCTATAACATCTGCATGGTGGCAAAAGTACAAATGAACTGCGTTGTGGATACCTAATCCCCTTCATGATATTGCTGGCTCTCCTGATAACCCTACTGTAATAGATGTTAGCCAGAGATGGTTCTCACCACCCACTGCAAAGTTTTGTGAGCCTACAAAAAGCAATTCCCAAACCAGACTGTAACAGCACCGGTCAGGATGCTCTCTATATCACACCTATAAAAATTGCTAAGGATTATTGCTGACATATCGAATTTCTATAGATACTGTTGGCATTTCTTAGCCAGCGGTTGGTTCTGAGAGACCAGATAAAAACCTCACTGATGTAAATGCCAAGGAACCTGAAGATGTTAACTCTGTCTCACCAATGTGCAGTGCTTTGTGCTGTTCCCTCCTCTTCCATATTTCTAGAATCATCTCCTTTGTCTTACTGACCTTGAGTAAGAGACTGATGACCTGGCACCGTGCCACCAGATCCATCCAAATAATTATACCACCAATGTCTGTGATATCACCAGCAAATTTGATGATACTGGTGTTTTCCTGGTTAGCAACACAGTCATAACTTAAAAAAAAAAGAGTACAGAGCCTAAGACTTAGTATTCAGCCCTGCAGAATCCCCATCTCTTTGATAACATTTTCTGGAGTCCAGTAGAAGCTTTTGAACCTTCAGCTGGTACAACCTATGGAGTCTGAAAACTCCTGGACCCCTCCACAAAGACCTCTCTGCAAGTGGCCCCATATGTCACTGCAATCCCGAATCCTTACCTATGATATGTCCGATAGTCTTAATGAGGAGGCTTTCCATCATCTCTGGAATACTTACCTTCATTAGACTGGCCATTTATTATGTTAGCATCCCTGACAGATGTTATCACTGATAGCCATTCCAGGAAAGGGTCCACGACACTGTTAACCGCAGCCCTGACCTTCTTACATAGGCCTACATAGCACAAAGTTCTTGAATGTGTTTGAGGAACACCCTGAAAGGGATTTTGGACTAGCCACAACTTTTCTGATGGACAGAAGGGTCTACATTTATGGACTGCATGCTTCACATCAGGCTACAGGCTTTCAATTAAAGTCTTGAGACCAAGATGGTCATAGTAAATGTTCACTCAGCTGTGCTATGAGGTGTGTTTGTACTTCTTCTTGTCACAGAAAAACTCCAACTATAATCAAGCCAAACCTTTCTGGCAGAAGCAGACACATTTCTTTCTGGAACATTGTGAAATTTAGTAGCATTTCCAGTGCCGCTGATTTTAACATGGGCTCCAGCTCCAGAGGCAGAAATACAGACCCATGATGTCCATGATCTACTGTAGTATTTCCAATGAATATGAGATTCTTTTGCATGCATTCCTCTTCTGAAGCCAAGCATACAGATGGTGTCAGAATTGCAATTTTCAGCACATTTGATCATATCACCACGTTCCAAGCAGTGTGCCTCTGTAAAAATCAGAGTAGCTGCCCAGTTTAAAGATTTAATGTCAGGACATTCTTGAAGTATGAAGAGTACTAGGATGTCTCTGAGTGTTATAAAAGTCCCTTTAAAATCAAACAGCAAAATGTGCTGTAAAACCATCAGTGAGCTTCTTTACTTCATGAAGGAATGGCATCCCAAACCTAGGATTTAGTGTTTGCCTTTTCATTCGTTCAATTTTCCCATTTGAAGTTTCTACAGATAATGTGTAAATTATATTTAATTACGGTCAAATACCTCTCAGGGGAGTTGGCACTCATTCAAGGGGGCAGAGCCACTTGATGCCCTTACTGTTTACAACGTCATTAATTAATCTGTCATAAAACTTGCGGACATGTTCACAGCATTGCACACTTTAGTGATATGGCAATTACAAAAACAAAAGGAGTTTTGAAAATATAACCAACACAGACACTTGAATAAAAGTAGAATTCAGTTTCACAGTTTTCAGACATTTTGAAAAAGACACATTGCATTCAGGCCCTGTGATGTGAGGTGAGACAGGATCCTGGTGTCTTGTCCAGAAATGCCACCTGCTTTGTGGCCCTTTGTAATGCTGATCTGGATTAAGCAGATCTGAGAATGTTTTTTTTCAATATTCTGAAAAATGTTTGATTATTTCAGACTGAGATTGAATGTTTTTAGAATAATACATTACATTGTTTTCCCCAACTTTGCTATTCCTGCAGAGTGTTGCAGAGAGCTTGAGCCTTTGGTGGTGCCAAGCATGTAGAAGGCTTCTGTACATTACAAGACACACTTGGGTACCCAAGCACATCGGGTAAATGTAGTCACCAATTAATTAAATCTGTACTCTCGTTGTCCTGAGTTTTATGCTCCTATAACATCTGCATGGTGGCAAAAGTACAAATGAACTGCGTTGTGGATACCTAATCTAATTCATGATATTGCTGGCCCTCCTGATAACCCTACTGTAATAGATCTTAGCCAGAGATGGTTCTCACCACCCACTGCAAAGTTTTGTGAGCCTACAAAAAGCAATTCTCAAACCAGACTGTAACAGCACCGGTCAGGATGCTCTCTATATCACACCTATAAAAATTGCTAAGGATTATTGCTGACATATCAAATTTCTATAGATACAGTTGGCATTTCTTAGCCAGCGGTTGGTTCTGAGAGACCAGATAAAAACTTCACTGATGTAAATGCCAAGGAACCTGAAGAGGATTGCCCAGGATTGGTTCCTGCCTTGTGCCCTGTGTTGGCTGGGATTGGCTCCAGCAGACCCCCGTGACCCTGTATTCGGATTCAGCGGGTTAGAAAATGGATGGATGGATGGATGTACGCCTTTGGGATGTGGTTGAAACCCAGAATACTAGGAAAATGGGTAACACTTTAGTTTAGGTACTTCAAAAACGCACCTTTTACTCTTTAATTATTATGTAACAAGACCTTAACATACACTTCTTTAGGGCTTTTTTAACACTTACAAAGCATCAGTAGAGCGTTAATTCATCCTGGCAATGGGATTTACTAATAAAACTTCATGTTGGAGTGGTCTGAGGTTGCTTAACAGAGACACACTCCTCTTGTGTTATTTAGTAAATGACCTGTGAGCCCTTCATATTAACAAGGAATTTATGCCACATGGTACGGAGTTGAATAACCCATCTACTGATGTTTTATAAGTGTCATCAAGACCAAAAGAAGCCTGTATTAAGGTATTGATCCATAAAGGGTAATGAGTAATACATGAATTTGTATAGTACCTGAAGTGTTACCAGAAAATGTATAAATAGCATGCTGGACTAAGGCTGAACTGAAATTCAAACCCAGGACACTGGAGCTGTGCAGCAAGTGCTGCCTTAAAAAACCAGCAGGCCCATGGTATAAAATGAATCACATTGATATATATTATAAAGTTTTCAAACAAATTTGCAGTATTATTACTTTTCATTATATTCCATAAAACCTTCCCCTGATAACCAATAATGTTACCTCACAGTGGATATGTACAGTAGAAGCATTTCTAAAACTTTTTACATCGGTCCATTTAGAATATTACCCTTAAAAGAAAGCCTGCAACATAATGTTTTGGAAGAAGTGTCATGCTCTAATAATTTTATTTAATGCTTCAAATAATAAAAAAAAAATATACAGCCAGAGTTTAGAGTATAGATCACTTTGCACAGGGCCAATTAGACTGTTGCTTGGTTTGCTCCATTTGCAGTACAGACTTTCATGGACAGCTCCTTGCTCTTCTGGTGCCATGGAATATTTTGCTCTTCAGCAGTTTACTTCTGTGACATAAGTTCTGCCAAAAAAGACGCAAAAATCATTATGAATATTGTATTGATTTTTTTTAAATGAATGTCTTAAAATTGCTAATCAGCATTATACAATGTTGAAAACATGTCTCCCCACTTTCTGATTTCCTTTATTATTGCAAAGCTTTGCCTTTACAAAGATATACCAAACTAACTGCACTGTATGACAAAGTAATTGTCCTTTTACATTTAGTAAATGGTTGTGTCTCTTTTAGCTGCAATGACTACAGCCAAACACTTTCTATATAACTCAACATCAATCTTTTACAGTCCTGTGGAGACGTTTTAGCCCACTCTTTATTGTAGAACTGCTTTATTTCAGACACACTGACATGTTTTTTAACCACAAACTACTCATTTCAGGTTCTGCGACTACAACTACAGCACACCGAGTTTAGTTCTAGGCTTGGACTAGTCCAGGCCAAAACTCCAGTTTTACTTCCTTTTCAGCAAATCTAAAGTGGATTTGCATTTGTATTTTGGATCATTGTCGAGCTGCGTGACCCAACTACTCATCTGCTTTTACTTACAGTCAGATCACTGGCCATGTATCAGAAAATTCAAAGAATGTATGGCTCCTTCAATTATCCAGGCAGAAAGGCATGCCCACATCATCACACTACTCTCACTACATCATCACACTATTTTCACCACAACTGAGTGCTAGAACGATGGCCTACAATTATTTAGTACACTCTGACACTCAGAGTAGTTTAAAAAATCGAAAGACAGCTTAGGAGAAGGACCTTGGAGTCATAGTGGACTCACCATTACCCACATCCAGTGTACAGCAGTGCTCAAGAAAGCAAACAGGATGTGAGATTATACAGTATACAACACAGTGTGCAGTACATCGAGGACAAGTCAAAAGAAATTAAGCTTAAGTAATGTAATGCACTAGTGTGGACTCATCTGGAGTGCTGTGTTTAGTTTTGGTCTCCATATTAGAAAAAAGACAAAAATAAGCCAAAGAAAGTCCAGAAAAGAGCAACTAGGCTGATTGCGGGACAGAGAGGTATGAACTATGAGCAGAGATTAAGGGAGTTGAAACTTTTAAATTTAATCAAACACAGATTAAGGGCAGGCTTGGTCGAAGTGTCTAAAATATGAAAAGGACTTAGTATAGTAGACCCCAGTTGCTACTTCAAAATAAATTCTGCAACAAGAACATGGGGACAGTTGTTAACCTGTTAAAGGCAGCTTGTGTATCAATGTTATTAAGTTTTTCTTCACACAAAGAACCATAGACATATGGAATAAATTACTAAATAGTGTGGTGGAGAGCTAAGCTTTAGGGACCTGCAAATCTTGACTTAATGTTACTTTGGACATTCTCGATGAGCGGGATGAATGAAGCTGTTGGGCTGAATGGCCAGATCTCATCTCAATTTTCCAATATTCTAAAGTGTACTGTTGAATTAAGCAACAGATTCATACAGTGGCTGCAGTTCTGTGATATATACTGGAGTGGCAAGACAAGCGCCAAGTCCTTGGGCATATCTTCACATTTACTGGTCAGTCTACATCCCTATTCTCACCTATAATCACAAGCTGATCACTGGTAACCAAAAGAATGACAGCACGTATTAAAGCCAAGATAGATGTGCCTGTTCCATTTCAAATGGATTATGTGCAGTTCAACACATATTTATTTATTGATAATGTAATAATGTGCTCAAATTATCACTAGTTTGTGGTGTTGAATGCACTTGGCTTGAAAGCGCTATATCAAGATTTGTCTATTCTATTCACAGTGTTCAACTATGACCACTGACTTTCATTTTAAAAGCTTTGTGTATCAAATGTATTTGGTGGAAAGTGAGTTATGCTTATTTACTGGCAATTTTCACTATAAGAAAATGGTAATGCTTAAAATGTTATGTCATATAACAGTAGTACTGTACATAAAAAACACAGGCATAAGCTACTATCCGAAAAGAATGTCTTTGAACTGTGAACTCAAGTGTGTTCCTTGTCTACAACGATCTGTGTAAATGTAGGATGACACGAAATGTGAGACATGCAAGAAATGTTGAACACGTTATAGTGCTAATGACAAAATTTTGACATGAAGTGTATAATGTGTGAAGACTAAAGTCCAAATATCAAATAAACACTTGAAATGCCTGTGTTCCAAATAACGATATATTATTTACCCTCTACAACTCTAGGCACCTCACACCCAGATAAACACACTTGAGCTGGGAGAACTCTTTGTCCGACTTGAGCTGCGGCGGTGGAGAGATGGGATAGCAGGCTGCTTGTGCTGATCAACACATTGCAACACAAAAGACGCTAATGGAGAGGTGCAAAGGAATTTAAGGTGGACCGGGATTACATGTTTTTTCGTAGGCTTCAGGGTTTCTATTGTTAAGGAAAAAATGAAGCAATTCAGGGGGCTGCATCTTAAAAAACAGCAAATAGCTGCAAAAACTGATCACTAATCAGGAAAACATTAGAATAAAAACCTGCAGCCACAGTAATTCTCCAGGACCAGAGTTGGAGACCCCTTCTCTAAACAACACAAAATAATTATTTTATGGCTCCTACCCAATATTCATGAGGACAGTTCTAGATTCTATAGATGCCACCACACTTAAAAAGTGACCTCAACAGCCAAACATTTATTGGGATGTTTTGTATTTTTACAGTGTAATGATCTCTTAAACTCAAGTCTGCTTAAGAGATGTTAAATGCAAAGCATGATGAGATACTTGGGCCTTTGCACCAGCAGTGGTCTTGTTGCATCTTCAGAGAAACTCATGTCCAAAGTCACTGTGATACAGGACATGAAACATGTCAAATATAAGTGGATCATTCAAATACTTCAGGGGCTACTGTTACACAAATATTAGCTAAGAAGGATAAACATGATAAATATCATTGTAATAAAAAGCAGAAAGGCAAACTCCATTATTAGCTTAGAATGCAACCTCAAAAGGAAGAAAAAAAAATAAAATACCACGTACCAAAATTGTTTCATTTGTGCTTATGTCAACAAAAAATATCACATCCTTTATCTTGCTTGGCGCGTCTGTATCTAAATCTGATTTCTGATAGCTTTGAGTTAATCCCAACACCAATTTGTCCCCTTTTGGCATTGGGGAATTTTTCCATTGTAGCATCTGAAAGCAAATAAATATACTGAATTACTTGAACAACATAATTTTAAAAATAACTAAAAATAAAACAAATACTCAACAGCCTGTCAATATAAGATAAAGGTGCTGCTCTTTAAGTGTTGAATAGTTGTGCCTAAAAGAGCTAGAATTTAGACATTTAACACCTGCTCTGCCACAAAAGAAGGGGGTCCTAGTGATCAGTGTGGCTACCTGTCTCCTCTGGGAACTCCGGTTTCCCTTTCACATCCTAAAGACGTGCATATTACACAGATTGGACATAAACACGGCTCTGCTTAACAATGCAAGTTTCCGAGGCAAATAAAAAATATACCAATCTTTCATTTTTTTTGGAAAAAATTGCAACAGTCTTACTTTTCAAAATAAGGAGGCTGTATTTACTAAAAAAGGAATACAACACTAAATCTCCTAGTAATGGTACAGTGAGATGCATTGTATTAAGTCCCTTGTAGATTTTAGCTTCTGCAAACACAGGTGAAGCCAGCGGGAAGTCTCCTTGGAAATTCACTTTTGTTTGGTTGCTTTTGTTATGAGTGTGTGTGTGTACTGGAGGGAACAGTGTATTTTAGTTGTGAAGCTGCATATTTATACAAATGTCTTCAAGTTGACACGTGTGGGATTAGAGAAAACATATCTCATTTTGAATGGTTCCTCAAAAAGTGCAATTCAATAATTGGAGAAAAACTGGCACCCTGCCTTGTTGTGTGAGTAGTACGCCGAAACCAAGAAATGCTTCTTTTTGTAATTCATAGCTTGAACCTGAAATTGTGGATCATACAGAGAGAAGTCCTCACAAGTTCATGCAGCAATTATCATAACAGACAAGTGGGGCATGAAGGTCAGGTCAGTGTATACTCTGTGATTGTGAACCATCCAATAGAATGCAGGTTTGGAGTGCGTTGTCATCTATTTTACCACCAGCTTTTTTGTCTAAAGGCAACAATTTGCTAAATCAGTGGTTCTCAAGTTGAGTCCTAGGGGACCCTCAGTTTCACAACCAGTGAGTCATTTCAGTTCTAATTTATCTCAATGCCTAATAAGGTGTGTTTTTTCCTCTCTCATTCTGCACAAAGAAAAGCACTTTAGATTGAGATTTACATTTTTTATGAAATTTTTAGGAAATAGTACTGACTTTTTTGCCTTTTTAAATCCTTGACTCTCAGTCTGGTCATTTTCTTATTAATTTACCTTTTTGACTGCCTTGATTGTATTCTACTAATGATACTTAATGAGCAGCAGAGTAGACACCAGGCCAAACAGCAATGAAGGCTGAAAGGCTGAAGCTACGTGAACATCAGACCCACTAGTGTGGCTCATTGGCAAATGACAACTAAAACAACCAGAACACAAGGAAATGGAGAAATAAAAATTATGGGGAAGAGGATAATGAAAATCTTAGAAACAAAATAAAAAAAAACACACACACACACAAAATTATCTCCAAGTAGCATAAACAGAAAGTTAGCAAACCCAGTTTTATAATTTCTGGATTGACACGAAAATGCAGAAACATTGAAGTAAAAGCTTACTAAATAATGAAGGGGTCCAATTTAAAGTCGAAACCTGCGCCTTGAACTGAACTTGAAAGCCTCTGAGCTACAGCATATCCCGCTAACAACAGGGGCAAAGCTGCAATCTGCCCTGAACACAGATATTTTACTGTTGGATGTGAAAGTGTCAAAGTGATCTCTTATCAAAACAGGAATTTATAGAGCGAATGATCAGGCTGTGCTTTTGCTTTTTAGAGCTGATTCAATTACAGAGAAAATACACTTTCAGACAGATAGCAGTTTGATAGACTGGGGTCAGCTGCAGGGACACGCATGCAAAATCACAAATCACACAGAAACAGGAACCTTTAAAAGCTTTGGTAACTTACTGGATCATCGCTTCACTACCTGGATGAGTTTTCTATCTTGCAGATCATTGATGGCGTATGTTAGGGCTGATGGAGACACCTGTGAATTCTTTTAATTTCCAGAAGGAAACGAATGGAGTCAAATGATTAAAGAAATGTACCATGCTTGCATTCTGCCTTTAATAGGCTTCAATATTGTTATTTCAAGTTCAAAGACTATAATGTCAGTTATATTCAATTTAAACTAATTGTGTTATCAAACTATCTCATTATGCAATTACAAAGTGCACAGCCATACACATAACCAAATAAATTTTTGTCCTTGCCATTAAACATGCTGATGCCCTGCTTGTGCAACGTCTCTTTAAGAAAATATTCTTTTTTGTTTTATCTCCATGCTAGTTTTTAAAAATAAAAGTAGGTCTTCTCTTTAGATCTTGCTTTCTTTATAGTACTACCTAGTTATTGCTAAGAATCTTGTTTGAACATCTTCCAGTCATATCTTCTTAATTAGTTTGCTTTGGTAGAAGTGTGACATGAAGCAGCTGTCTTACTGCAGTACAGAGAAACAAACAAAAAAAAAAGAACTTGTACTGGAGGTTTCACTATATCTGACACTATAGCAATTAGATATGTTACATAAAAATTTGACTGAAATAATTATTTTAGGTATAGTAACAATTTACAAACAGCATAAAGATGAAAGACGCCTCACGCCTGGACAAACTTGTTAAGAAGGCAGGCTCCATTGTAGAATTAAAGTTGGACAGTTTAACATCTGTGGCAGAGCGACGGACACTAAGCAAACTCCTGTCAATCATGAAGAATCCACTGCATCCACTGAACAGTGTCATCTCCAGACAGAGGAGTAGCTTCAGTGACAGACTTTTGTCACTGTCCTGCTCCACTGACAGACTGAGGAGATCGTTCCTACCCTACACTATGCGACTCTTCAATTCCACCCAGGGGAGTAAATGCGAACATTAATTTTATTTTAATTCTTTTCATTTTTATTACTATTTAATTTAATATTGTTTTTTTTGTATCAGTATACTGCTGCTGGATTATCTGAATTTCCCCTTGGGATTAATAAAGTATCTATCTATCTATCTATCTATCTATCTATCTATCTATCTATCTAATTTGGTAATAGAATAAACTGATATAAGGTGCACTAATTTGAACACTATTGGCAGGCATCAAAGTTGTTAGGAATGTATTTAAGTGTTCCAGCCATGGCTTTAACTACAGTAAAACAGAATTTTATGAAATATATGACATGGTCATCATGACATTATATACAACAGCAATAAGTGATAATGCCATAAAATACAAAATAATATGAGAATGTATAGAATGTACACATTTGCAGCAGAAGAGCTCCTTAAAAGTAAACATAAGCTCTGTCGGGCAGATGGGTTTGGAGATCTGAGGTAAATCATAAGCCGGGACCGGCTGGAGTGACTGTACTCAGAAAGATGTTATTTACATGCCAAGTAATTCCTGTCACAATAGTAATAATTGAAAGAGATGTTTATAACCAGGTGAGTATGGTCTTTAATTATATTGTCTCCTTGCTTCCTGACCTGAGATGCTCAATATACATGCTCATTTTTAGGCTTGCAATTTTTCTGTTGTCTGAACAGCATGCTGCAGGTTACATTTCAAATGAGCAGAGAGATGGCCAAACTAGATATGGCATGTGGCTGTGCTGTCATCTTACTGCAGTGATGATATTATAGGAGTCAAAAAGCAATCATTTGATAATGGCATGCAGGATTTGTATGATGAGAAAACATGTTTAATGAACCTCTATAAAAAGTAGCAACGGTCATTTCAGTTTTGTTATTAGGTTATCCTGTCAAAAATACTTCATATAATAATTTTTTCCCTATAAGTAGGCCTTCCTCTTTTCCTCTTGCCTGGTAGCTCTATCTTTAACATCCTTCTCCCAATATACTCTGCATCTCTCCTCTGCACATGTCTAACCCTTATGCAGTCTCACCTCTCTGACTTTGTCTCTCAACCTTCCAACCTGAGCTGATCCTCAACTGTACTCGTTCCTAATCCTGCCCATCCTCATCACACTCAGTGCAAATCTTAGCATCTTTAACTCTGCCACCTCCAGCTCTGTCTCCTGCTTTCTGGTCAGTGCCACCGTCTCCAACCTATATAACATAGCTGGTCTCAATACTGTCCTGTAGACCTTCCCTTTCACTCTTGCTGATACCCGTCTGTAACAAATTACTCCTGACACTCTTCTCCACCCATTCCACCCTGCCTGCACTCTCTTCTTCACCTCTCTTCCTCACTCCCCATTACTCTGTACTGTTGATTCCAAGTATTTAAACTCATCCACCTTTGCCAACTCTACTCCTTGCATCCTCACCATTTCACTGACCCTCCTCTCATTCACACACATGTATTCTGTCTTGTTCCTACTGACCTTCATTCCTCTCCTCTCCAGAGTATATCTACACCTTTCCAGGGCCGCCTCCAACCTGCTCCCTACTATCGCTACAGATCACAATGTCATCAGCAAACATCATAGTCCATGGGGACTCCTGTCTAATTTCGTCTGTCAACCTGTCCATCACCATTGCAAATAAGAAAGGGCTCAGAGCCAATTTCTGATGTAATCCCACCACTACCTTAAGTGCATCTGTCACTCCTACTGCAGACCTCACCACTATCACATTTTCCTCTTACATATCCTGTACAACTCTTACATACTTCTCTGCCACTCCCGACTTCCTCATACAATACCATAGCTCCTCTCGAGGCACCCAGTCATATGCTTTCTCCAGGTCCACAAAGATGCAATGCAATTTCTTCTGGCCTTCTCTATACTTCTCCATCAACACCCCCAGAGCAAACATTGTATCTGTGGTGCTCTTTCTTGGCATGAAACCATACTGCTGCTCACTAATCATCACCTCGCTTGTTAACCTAACTTCCACTACTTTTTCCCATAACTTCATGCTGTGGTCATCAATTTTATCCCCCTGTAGTTAATACAGCTCTGCACATCCCTCTTATTCTTAAAAATCAGTACCAATACACTTCTTCTTAACTCCTCAGGCATCCTCTCATTTTCACGATTCCATTAAACAATCTGATTAAAAACTCTATTGCCATCTCTCCTAAACACCTCCATGCTTTCTCAGGTATGTCATCTGGACCAATGGCTTTTCCATTCTTCATCCTCTTCATAGCTGTCCTTACTTCCTCCTTGCTAATCCGTTGCACTTCCTGATTCACTATCTCCATATCATCCAGCCTTCTCTCTCTCCCACTCTATGCATCCCAACAATTAATAGAAGGAAGTAAATCAAGTAGACTGGATAAACTGTGAAGAGGACATCAAGATCCTTTTGTATCAAGATGAGGGAGCCATGGTGATTCTTAGATACATGACAAGGTTTATGATTCGCCCCAGTTACTTTACCTCAGAGAAGGTATGTAATTTTAAAAGAACTTAAACTCTACCGGCACTAAGTGTTGCCAGTGATGTATGTAAATGCATCACAGATGATGTAATACTTCATATTTCACAATTATTTTGATCTTGTTGGATTTGTTTTCAGTAAATGTTACTTACAATTAATTAGTCAAAGTTCAAGACAATTTTAGGACCTGCAATAGGAATATTATTTTAGAAACACTGTACTATTCATCGAATTAAATTAGAAAAATGATACAGAAAATTAGAACGACTTAAAAGGGGGAATAGATATTTAGAGTGTCTCTGAAGCGAAAAGTAGTAAAAGATCACTGAAGAAAAATAAAGATTTAATTTAACTATATATATATATATATATATATATATATATATATATATATATATATATATATTGTCAGAGATGTATCGGGGACACTGCCCGGCCGGGACGCCTGGACAGTCCGACAATACTTCTCCTCGGCCACGAGAGGGCAGCCGCTCGGGTCTATGTGGGGGCACAGAGACGGAGCTGGGATGCCCGTGTGAGGATGTGGCCACCGCCAGGGGGCGCCCGGTCAGTTGGGGAGTCCTGGATGGCAACATTTCCGCCATACCAGGAAGAGCTCCCGGAAGCGGTTCTAAGACGACCCGGAGTGCTTCCAGGGGCTTTCCTGACACTTCCGCCACACCAGGAAGAGACGTCAAGGGGAGCACCTGGGACTCATCCGGGTCCTGATAAAAGGAGCCGCCTCCTTCCAGACAGAGAGCCAGAGTTGGGAGGAAGGAGACGAAGCTTGTGAGGAGGAGGTCCAAGAGAAAGAAAGAGGGAAAGAAGAAAAGAAAGAAGAAGAAGAAAGGAAAGAGTTGGTGAAAGAAGAGGAGAAAGAAGAAGAGGAAAGAGTTGGTGAAAGAAGAAGAAAGGAAAGAGTTGATGAGAGAAGGCATTGTGGTGCAGTAAAGTAAAAATAAATAGCGTGTTTCATACATCCTGGTGTCGGTCTGTCTGTGTTGGGGGTACGGTTTCCACAATATATATATTTAAGTCTACGTGAAGATGCATGTATTAGGGACCATAACTGCAAGAGCACTGCCATAGTACAGAACGGGATTTGGATCATTTGACACTTTATGGGAAGTACATTGGTAATGGTAACACTGCCAGTGACAACTGTGCAACTTCAATAAGGGTGCTATGCTACAATACAATGAATGGAGCCCCAGAAACTGGATCCAATATAGGTACTGGGCAGTTTGGGATGATATTTCTACTAAGTAACAGCAGGGACACTCAACACAGTATATGTGGAGTCCTGTTATCTCATTTCAAAAGGGTTCAGGACCGCAGGGACATCTGACACCACTAGGGGAATCTCTACAAAGATGGCCTCAAGAGTTCCCAATGGCATTTCTTTCTCAAGAAATTGTCTCAGTGCCTACCCCATATTTAGTTACCAATCCTGCTTAAAAGGCCTTCCGGTGACCAGTCCATTGAGTTTAAAGTCAGGTAGAAGAAAATGGCAAGCACTCATCTGAGAGGAGGAGGAGAAGGGGTAAGCAGGAGGAGACTAGTGCAAGTGGGTAAGGGCGCTAGGTACCCCACCACTACTAATGCTACTCGGGGCTTCAATTTTCTCACAGGTAGGCTCAGATTGTTGTATTCTTTTGTCATTTTATTTTTTTTAATATATCTCCTAATACCTGTGTCTCTGCATTATCTTATACTTTTGTAAAAAATAACTTTTCTTTTTATATGTTGACCTCCTTGACTCATTTTTATGTTTGGGGCCTGCACAAAGGCATGGCTTACAGGCTACAATATCTTAAAAACATCTAGCACAATCTTCTGTTGGGTTCTTAATACTTTCAAAGCAGGGGCCAACAAAAGTCATCATCAAGAGGTAGAAGGCCAAAAATCAAATAAAGCCACCTAGTATGTTTTATTTCATTTTACCCATTAGATAGCATAAAAGATCACAAGATAAAGTTGAATGCTATGGTATGAAATACCAGCAGGTGTCCTTAGAATATGTCTTGTGTATTGTTGCAAACTCTAATTCTACACTGTCAGATGAGGACTTTGTGCTGCCAGAAAAAAGTGACAATGAGAGTGCTACTAAAAAACAGCAGACGTATTGAAAAACAGTGTAACTTAGCATTGGAAGCTACTGGTTGCCTTGAATGGTACCACACTCTTCAAAATGATCATATACAGAGTGTTCATAAAGTTGTTATATTTCCACAATTATAGCAATAAAACAGAATGTTGACATTTTTCCAATGAAATAAGTGTTTTTTGGTTTGAAAACAATTTAGCATATAGCCATTGCAATGGAAAAAAATCAGTTTTAAAAAAGTAAAAAAACCCATTGGAATCGTAGTTACAAAGTTCAGATTAAACAAAACTTAAACTCAGTACAATGACATCAGAAACTGTAAAGTTTTTACATACTGTAAATTGCATCAAGCTTTGCAGGATCTAATCCTTCTTTTTGGTCTGCATAATTCGCTCTTTTACTTTTGCCACCTCTAAGGTTACTTCTCAACAGAGTAGCCATATCAAATACCCCAAGCAAAAGGGTCCTGGCCATAGCAGTTGGAGAATTTGCTTGAGTGGCTGCCTTCCACACCATGGCGTCACAAAATACATTTGATCCTTTGTACACTTCCACCTGGAACAATGAAAACAGAAATTACAAAAGTTAGAACTATTTCAGCACTGCAATCAGAATGATACAGATTAGAGTTTCTTGGGTTATTCTTGCTTTGTGTAACTCATGCCCCCGACTCTCTTCTTAACATTGTCATTCATGACCTTGATGATATTTTGTTATTTATAGTATGTCTATCAGAACTGAACTCTACTGAACTATAGCCAATACGGTCATATGAAAAAGTTTGGGAACCCCTCTTAATTCTTTGGATTTTTGTTTATCATTGGCTGAGCTCTAAAAGTAGCAACTTCCTTTTAATAAATGACATGCCTTATGGAAACATTAGTATTTCAGCAGTGACATTAAATTTATTGGATTAACAGAAAA
>NW_024383002.1:0-7489 GCF_016835505.1 Polypterus senegalus | reverse complement strand
ATTAAGTTTGCAAAAGAGGCAGAATAATATACTGTGTGGATTAGAAATTTGCAAACATCAACATTTGTATTGTTCATTCAAGTTAATAAGAAAATGCATTTCTATTCACAGCTAACAATCTAGAAGAACAGAATCCCTTTATTGAACAACAACACTCAACATATTTCTACTCCTCGCATTCAATGGGCAAAACCTATTTGAAGGAAATTTGTAAACTTACCATGCAGCAACTGGTAAATATTTTCATTTGCTTTTAATATTTAACCATGAAGTGCAAGTTTTATTGATTAACTTCTACATATAGTTATTTTGATTATCCAGCACTGTGTTCATGCATCATTCTATTGTGACGCCAGAATAGAAAATAGAATAAATCTGTGTACAAAAACCACTATTAGATGGTCAATGGTTTGACTGCAATATGGCCACTATTAATTTCTGTTTCTTTATTTTTTGTTATTTAAATATTAGATATGAAATGATTTTGCTGTATTTTTTCCTGGTGGTGGTGTTGTATTTAGCAGGGGAACATAGTCCCTGATAGATAGACAGACAGACAGACAGATAGATAACAACACCTTGGATCCACTTCTCCTCCCCTTCCTATAGTCACGCATGAGGACAGGCTCTCCTACAGCAAACTGTCTGTCCTTGGAGCGTGGTTGGTGGCACTCTTGTTGAGCATCTTGTGACCTGTGCACTACACCAGCAACACTGGGTTTCAGGAAGTCCAGCCGTGATCGCAGCTTGTGTCCAAGGAACAACATAGCTGGTGTCTCCTTTGTTGTTGCATGAGGGGTATTGCGGTATGTTAACAGTAATGTATCCAGGCGTTGTTGCACAAGTGCTGTGCCTCTAGAAGATTTTAAGGAATGTTTGAATGTCTGCACGAAACGCACGGCCAAGCCATTGGTGGCAGGATGGTATGGAGCTGAGCGGATGCGTTTTACTCCATTGGACTTCAAGAATGTACTAAACTCTTCAGAATAGAACTGAGGTCTGTTATCACTCACAAGGATGTGTGAAATGCTATAACGACTAAAAAGGCTCCTGAGCACTTCAATGGTCTTACTGGTGGTGGTGTTGTCCATAATATGAACCTCAGGCCACTTGGAATGTGCATCTATCACGACCAGGTACATATTTCCTTCAAATGGACCCGCAAAGTCCACATGTATCCTTTCCCAGGGACTAGTGGGCCACATCCAAGGGTGTAAAGGTGCTAGCCCAGGCTCTTTTTGCATACTCTGACAAGAGTGGCAGGATTTAGCTTGGAGCTCAATTTGAGAGTCGATGCCAGGCCACCATATGTAACTATGTGCCAAGCTTTTCATTCGCACTATACCTGGATGTGCTATATGGAGCTCTTTCAGAACCTGGAGGCTGCAGTTTTGGTGGAACAATCACTCTCACACCCCACATGAGGCATACCAGTTGTATTGTAAGATCATGCCGGCGCAGTAAGTAGGGTGCCAGTTCTTCATCTGCATCCTTTGCAGATGGAAAATGCCCAGTGGTGACCATTTCCACAACACGAGATAAAATGGGGTCAGACATGGTGTGTCGCTGATCTCGTGTTACTAACTGGTAGGGTGTCCAACTGAGACATGTAAAATACATCTACTGCGCTTAGTTTCTCTTTGTGAGCATGGGGGAGTGGTAAGCGTGAAAGACCGTCAGCATCTGCATGTAATGCACCTTTCCGATATTGAATGGTGTAATCATGCACAGACAGGAGGAGTGCCCAACGCTGCATTTGGGGGGCAGCCATTGACGGCATACTTTTCAATTGGCTCAAGATGCAGGTTAATGGGTAATGGTCTGCAAGCAGCGTGAACTTTTTACTGTAGAGGTACTGGTGGAACTTATGTATTCCAAAGACTATCCGAGCCCTCCTCTCGATCTGAGCATAATTTTGTTTTGCTTTACTAAGAGTTCGTGATGCATAAGCTATCGGTTTTCTTTGCCATCAGGCATGACGTGCAGAGCACAGCTCCACCCCATAAGGTGAAGCATCGCACGCATGTCGAAGGGGCAGTTCTGGATGGTAATGGATCAATACCTCTTGAGATACTAGGAGTAATTTAGCGTCCCAGAATGCGGACTCACAGGCTGATGTCCATTGCCATGGCTTCTCCTTATTTAGCAGTTCATTCAGTGGTTTCAAGATAGTGGACAGGTCAGGGATGAAACTCTGTAGTAGTTTAACATTCCCAGAAAAGAACGTAATTGTCTAACCTCTTGGGTGCTGGGGCCTCCACAATGGCACACACCTTTCTGGTGATTTGTGAAGTCCTGCTGCATCAATTATGTGACCCAAGTATTCCACAGATTCCTGGAAGAAAAAGCATTTCTCTTGTTTGAGATGCAGGCCATACTCCTCTAGCCTACCCAGAACTGTATCCAGAGGTGGGTCTGCTCATCAGGGCTACTCACAAGGATATCGTCCAGGTAACAGTGAGTATATGACAGTCCGAGGAGCACTTGGTCCATAGCCTTCTGAAATAAAGAGGGTGATGACTCTACACCAAATGGTAAACGATTAAAACAAAATAGTCCTTTTTGCGTTAAGATAGTCAGCAGCTTCCTAGACTTCTCTTCCACCTCCATCTGTAGATAGGCATTGATAAGTCTAACTTACTAAAGTGTTGACCAACTGCTAGAGAGGCAAAAAGGTCCTCAATGCGTGGAATTGGGTACTTATCCACACAAAGAGCTGGGTTGAGTGTGACCTTGAAATCCCCATAAAGTCTAATTGTGCCATCCTTTTTGCTTACAGGCACCACGGGTGTGGCCCTGTCACTGTGCTCCACTGGTGAGATCACTCCAAGCTCAGTCAGGCGTTTTAGCTTGGCCTCCACTCGAGGTCAAAGAGCATAAGGGACGTTCTGTGGTGGACAGAATTTGGGTGCACTGTTAGGTCTGAGAGTCAGTCTGGCTTTAATTCCTTTCATTGTGCCTAGCTTTTTAGAGAAAACAGCTGAGTGTTTCTTTAACACAGACTCCAAGTTTTCTTTTTCTCTTTGCTTAATGGCATGCACCATTTTTAAGTCTTTCCAGTTCAGTTTAATAACACTCAGCCATTCTCTACCAAACATTGAAGGCCCACTTTCACTACATACATTGGCAACTTAGCACACTGATTATTTAATTTGACCTGCACTTTGATAACCTCTTCAGGTGCCAGCGGCCCCAGTGTATGTCTTTGCATGACATCCGTGGGTTGCAGAGCCACTTGGCTCAGTGTGCTTCTGTAGTGCTCCCAGGATATCAGACACTGCAGCCCCTGTATCCAATTCCATTTCCTTCCCGTTTACTATAGGCAGCACGGAAATTCGTGAATATTTGCCTTTTTGAAACAAAGAATACAGTCCTAACTCATTGTCAGTATCACATTTATTTTCTTCACTCTCACTTTAACCTTTCCCTGCCTCGACATGATGAATTCTCTTCTTATTTTGCATCCTTCGCTTAATTGCATTATAAGATTTCCTCTTCCATTTCTTTTCTGTCCTGATAGCTTTTGGTTTTGTTCCTACACATGTTCTTAGTGTGGCCTTTTTTCCACACTGGTGGCAGTCACGGCCTTTATACCAGCAGTCATCATCAGTATGATTCATTTTCCCGCAACGGCGGCATTTATCACAGTTTTAGAAAGCACCGCATTCACTTTAAGGGAAGCACTTAACTGTTGCACGTCTTCGCAGAAACTGCGTAATCAACTGCTTTCTGAAACTGAAAAAAATCTTCTCAGTCAACAGGCGCTTCTGAACAGTTTCACACTTTAGTCCACACACAAACCTGTCTCGTAGTGCGTCTTCCAAATATGCACCAAACTCGCAATGTTCCGAAAGACTTTTCAGCGCCGCTACGTACTGTGCTATCGTTTCCCCTTCCCCTGATTACGCTTGTGGAACCGGTATCTCTCGCTATCACGAGTGGTTTCTGGGCGAAATGGGCTTGTAAAACCTCCACAACATGGTGATACTCCATCTCCCCTGGCTTCGTAGGCGCTACCAAACTGTGTAGTAGTCCGTACGTTTTAGGTCCCATTACACTAAACAACACAGGCAATTTCTTCACGGCCGTAATGTCATTAGCCACTATGTAATGTTCAAAACGTCGTCCATTGCTTACCAGCGTCCTCGAAGGGATCCATCCGTCCGATTACTCCAGCCATGTCATCGGCACCTTGCACTCCACGTTAGACACAGAGGCGGAAAAGAGGCTACTTTAAACAGTCTAAACCAGCTGACTAGCTAGCCACTACACAGCGCGGTCGGTTCTTCTCGTTGACACAACTTGTCGCCAATTTATGTTATGTTGCGTGATACTTCATTTCATAAATACACACAAACTTTTTCTGTAATGGTCGCAGTATCAAACACTAATTTCTTTATTACATTCACCAACAATAACACTCTAGTGTGCACCACATATACTGTATATTGCTTGGTGCCACCTACTGGTTACTATCGGCATTGCGAAACATGTAGTTTAATACAATACATAACATATCTATTTTGGAATAAGGCTGTAAATAACAAAATGTGGAAAAAGTGATGCACTGTGAATACTTTCCGGATGCACTGTATAACTATAACCTTCAATATTGTTCAAGTTCAAGTTTGAAGCACTTGCTATTTCACTCTCTGTATATCCTAGCTCACCTTTACTGTTCTTAGACAGGCTCAGGTCCAAGGGTCATTTAGCAAGTCTTAGCCCCTTCCCAATTATCATGTAGAGCCCCTGACCCAGGCTGTCTAGTATACTGTTACTTGATGGATTTTAGAGAATTTATCACTCCATGCTTCAGATGCTCCACTTCTCATTATGGTCTGGAGCTGAGGCTGTTCCTAATGCTCATCACATCCTCCTTGATTGTTCTTTTACTTCTAAAATATTGAAAGAATTTATTTGGGTCAGTTTTTCCTTTTTACAATATTTCTCTCAAACTGTCTTTTAGCCTTCCTAATATTTTTTTTAACTCTCATATGCCCTACAGTATCACTGGAGTTACTAGTGTTATACATCTTAAACACCTGTTTTTTTCCTTTGTAACTTTCTTTTTAGTTCTTTATTTATCCACTTTTTCATTTTCTAATTTCTTACTGATTCTGAATTTTGGAATGAATTTGTCCTGCATTATAAGTAGAACACTTTTAAACCTGACCTACATCTCAACTGTCTCAGTACTTTAGCACCTCTGCTCTAAGTTTGCCTTATTAAAATTAAATTTAGCTGTTTTTGTTTTAGAATAAGCACTGTGCCAAAACATTGACCTGTTGGTACTCCTCATCCCTACCTATCACCTCAGATTTATCAGAACCATCTCCAGCAGACCCCCGTGACCCTGTGTTAGGATATAGCAGGTTGGAAAATGGATGGATGAATCATCCAGCTCTGCAAAGTCCTCAAAATGGTTAGAAACCTCACACTCTGGGGTTGATTCCTCTAGACAGTGCACATCTGTAAGATTGTGTTTACGTCTGACCATGATACATCTCATGTACTTGTACCTCTCTTTCAGGAGTTTTCCCCTTAGCAACTTTCATGATGCACAATATCTCCCTAAAGGACATCTGGGCAAGAACCAACACAGGCTAACCATCTCATCTATGAAATTAACAACCCTAAGCTATGGGGTGCTTTCTGGCATTTTGCAAAATGTAAAATTCCTGAAAGCAAAAAGAGTTTTAGGAGTAAACACTGTATTTTAATCAAGTTTCTCTTCATCTGGGACCAGACAGCTTGATTTAGAGAAGAGTTCCAAAGACAATACAAAAGGAAATTACAGCAATATTAAGCATTTCAATATTCAGTCAGCAGGCAATAGGCTAAGGTAGCTCCTTTTGTATCATCCTTTTTAAAAATGGTTTTATTTTTAAAAAATTAGCCAAGTAATTGATAACTATCCCATCCACTACCTCCAACCTTTCTTTCTCTTTGTAAGCAGTAGCAAGTTCTTGGTTATGTAAAAGATTTCTTTGTTTCAGCTAAAGCTCTTACTTTTAAGTCTGTAGATGTTTAGATTAAAAAAAAACTTTTACAGTTCGTAAAACTTCTAATTTTAATAGAAATATTTTATTGTGTATGTTTAAATCCAAATCTAAATCTATGTGTAAATATGTATATATACAAGAGACACATTATCTTTTGTCACAAGAACAAGACATGGACAGATAAAGGGTTGGGGCAGCCACCCGTATAATGTGGTATCCTGGCTGCAAAAGTCGTTTTATCAAATAATCAGCACTGAAATGCATTCAACTGAGTCCAAAACAAGACTGAGGAAACAAAGGAAAAGGGGCAGGTTTTAAAGGGGGAGACAGGAAGTGAGGTCATATGGATCCGGCACGTGGTCTTCCACCATTGGTTCATAGCCGGACGTGACATCAGAAATACTGGAGCTGGTGTGGCCGACTTCCATTGGCTCAGTCCCAGAAGTAATGTCAGGAGAGCCAGGTGAAATCCCCCAGGAATGGTCTACAGGCAAGGGAGAAAAGGAGTCAGTGCACTCTGCCACACCCCGGCATGCCTCCGAAATGCCTTTACTCAAGCCCTTTAGCTGCCTCCCATGCACATGTGTGTGACAAGGCCCCCCCTTAGGCCAGACCTGTAAGGTCGGGCGACCCTACCCGAGAGGTCATGAACCCGAGAAAGAGCATCAGCAATGGCGTAGAGAGCGCCTCGACGATGAACGAGCAAAACCTTGTACGGCTGTAGGTCAAGAAACCACCGGGTGACCGGATTCGACTCCTTGTGGAGGGCCATCCACTGTAGAGGTGCATGGTCCGTGAGAAGGGTGAATTCCCGGCCCAACAGGTAGTACCTAAGCTGAGTAATCGCCCATTTAATGCAGAGCCTCCTTCACCGCAGCAGCATGCCTGGTCTTCGGTCCAACAGTTTCCGGCTCAGGAACATGATGGGGTGCTCCACACCATCGACGCTTTGGCTCAGCACGGCGCCCAGGACTGTGTCCGAAGCATCCATCTGGAGGATGAAAGGCGAAAGTTAGGTGCCATTAAAATAGTGTGGCGTAAGGGCCTGCTTTAAGTCACCAAATGCAGCGCCTGTTTTTTCAGTCCATACCACAATGTTCGGGACCCTCTTCTTTGTTAAATCAGTCAAGGCGCCGTTCTCTCCGAAAACCAGGGTACAAACCGGCGTGTAGTACCCAGCTAACCCGAAAAGCTTGGACCTGCTGCTTGGTTCAGACGGGCCATTTCAGAATGGCATCAATTTTGGAGCACTGTGGCCTTACGGTACCCCACCCACCAGGTAGCCTAAATATTTGGCTTCGCTAATCCAAAGAAACATTTCTTGGGATTAATCGACCGCCTCCTAATGTCCGATAGCTTGGACATGCTGTAGGTGTTCCTTCCATGTGCTGGAATAGATGACCACGTCATCCAGGTAGAACCTGTATGAGTTATGAGGCGAAGCACTTTTGTACACCAAAGCTGAAATCTGGAGCCCGTGTACAATG
>NW_024383001.1:0-37468 GCF_016835505.1 Polypterus senegalus | reverse complement strand
ACTTGTTTAGTTATGGTAGTGTATGAAAATTTTTTAATTGTGAAACAACACACAAAAGCAATTGAGAATGTAAAAAGGAAAATACTGAAAAAAGAATGAATAGATATCAAAATAAACAACATAAGGCTATAAACGATTGCATTGTTCTTTTAATTCTTTTATGTTTGTTACCTGTATATATAATAATTATTATGGAACTTTTTAATGTTTACCCCAAAATTTTATATTGATATATTCAATGCAATTGCATTTTAAATTGTGGGTTTAATCCTGTTATATATGGCTTATTTACCATGGTTTCGAAAGCTTTTAAATTTTTTATTTTTCAGAGTGTTTACAGACGATTCATCTTTAAAACTCTGATGTAAGGAAAAATATTAATAAAAAAAATGGGTCACTTGCATTTTAAATGTTAAAAAGAAACTAACAACACAAAGTTTGAAATTCATTTTTCAGGTGTTTGTTATGTTGGTTTGAAGTGAGAATAGTTGTAGTACTCTCAACTCTTTCTGAGTAATAGTATGAGCAAAAGTTAGGTCCATAATTTCATTTATTTATTTAGATTCCACTCTAGTCAAACACCACCTAATTATATGTTTTATTTTTGTGTTGTGTTAACAAACAATGTTCAAATTATAAATGCGGGAACTTAATGCAACAGCTTGCCTTTTTCGCAACTTGATCTCGTCGGGTTAAGGATTTGCTAGGTCGCATAAGGAAATGAGATGGAATTGTCCTTTCTGTGGTTTATGGCCAAATATGAGTCTCACTTTAACCTCACTTCCTAGGTAATGTAAAAATGACATATATTAGGCAAAAGTAAATATAAAATAATAAAAGTAGTTTTAGTTTTTTTTTTAAATTAAGATAAAAATATGTATATGCATTTTACATATACTATGATTTAAATGAAAGCAAGACAAAAATGTTTAATATCAAAAATTAAAAATAAAAGTGTCATTTTTAAAAACACTTGAAGGTTGAAACTTGTGTATTTTCCCAAAGTAAAAAATGTAAGTCTGTAAGATTGGCTATTTGCTTTAGTTAGGAATGATGGAAATTTTTTACATTCCTTCTATAATAGATGGAAGATTAGTATTAAGTCAGTACTATCAAAACAGTATTTTACCCACACATTAATTTATGTGTGAAACATTTTAATAAAATGCATGTTAAGTTCTCATAACTTCATGAGTTATAGTTTTATAAAACGGACATCACTCTAAATGGATCTTTTAAACTGCACACTCAAATAACCAACAACTAACAACTTTACTTTAATTAAAAAAATCCACAATTGTGGATTAAGTAAATTTTAAAGGAAATAAATAAATAATAATAATAAGCTCTAAAAATAACTGGATATCTTTAAAAAAAGTGTAGACATGGTAAGCACAAACGTAAAATTTTTTAGATACAAATAATATTGAATTGAATTTTCAGGAAAATATGAAGGTTAATATGTTCTCCAAGTTTTTTACTCGCTAATCTTATTTAGAAAATGACGAATAGAGACAGAAAATTAAAATAATATTACCTTATTCAATTCAATTTAATTTATTTTAGATTTTCACCAAAACTGCAGTGTTATAACATTATACACTACAGCATTATATGAAATGCAAATATATTTAAGTCAATTTTAAAGTAGAGACAGTATATTATTTTCTTTGAAATATTTTCTAACTTTTACCATAGTTTTACATTTCAATTTTTAGTAATTAAAGGCTAAAATAATGCTATTCAACCAGCATTGTACATCATTTGTAATATTATTTGTATAATTAAAAATGCTCTTTAGCAACCAGTTTATTAATTTAGGGAAAATTAAATTCACTAGATATAATTAATTTTAAATGTGTTTTTTTCTGGAGCATAGACTTAGATATTAAGGAGTGACTCAGTTGTATAAGGGTATTGTTAGCATTGAAAACCAGATGATCACAAACAGTGCCATATCACAATAATGAAAGATGGAAAGACAGAAATTATTTTGATGTTGTGATGTTGGCTTAATTATTGGTTAATACATGTATAGGTAATATATTTTTTTTGTTTCATACTTGTAAATTACGAGCTATGAAATGAATTATATAAAAATAATAAATGCAGATGCATCCAAAAGTGCTACAGTATCAATATTTTTCTTGATTTTAATGTTAAATCACAGTCTGATTTCTTGCTTAACTGGTGCATTAATGGAAAATAATATCAAATTTAAGTAGATTTTATTGTATTTCAATATGTTTGATTATAGCCCACATTTAGTTTTTTTAGTTTGCAACTGATTCTTGTTAGGAATTGTCTAGAAAACACCTCTACTTTTTAATAGCCCAATCAACTGTTAAGTGATTTTTAATTTTTGTTTCAGGTGATGCTTTTTCATCTTTTATAGACTATGTTGCAAATGTTATGCTATTTTTTAATTTTGTATGTATTAGAGTTGCTTTTGTAGGTGAGTCTGGAAAAAGAATTTTTTAAATAAATAAATAAATAATGTGGTCACTTAGAATTCATGATGCAGGTTACACTGTGATGTAAGCTTGAAATAAGAAACTATTAACAAATATATGAGGCCGAATGCAGACATGAAAATAATTATATGTGCAAATTTTTGTTTAAAAAAAAACACTGTTAGCACTTCCGAAATACACAGACATAGGAATAAAAACAGATATTCAACAAAAATAGCAGCATCAAAAATAAAGACTCAAAATGAACAAAGAAGGCAAAAACAAGAATTTTAAACCCCCGGGAATTGATGAACCCTGGCTGAAATATGATATTAAACTTGTATTAAAGTTATATTTTATACATTTCTTTTTTACCTAACAACCCAGCCACAGGGGATGCACAAACCAGTGTGTTTTTTTAAAGCCCGGGCCCAAGCCCAAATAAATCTCATCGGGCATCTGGTGTGTAATTTTGCCAAATCAATATGTGGGCAACAATACAATTTCCCATCCGGGGTCTGTTGGGGCCCGGTTAACAATGACCGCCAATAGTGTTGCAACCAGCAGGGTGCTGGCAGAAATTGGGCTACTGTTTGGCCAAAGAAGAAGAAGAAGAGGGGGGGACGTGTCCGAACCAGGGGGAGGAGGAAGGTAAAGAGAGTGGAACTGAGGGTAGGAACTTTGAATGTTGGCAGTATGTCTGGTAAGGGGAGAGAGTTAGTAGATATGATGAAGAGATCAGGTTGATATATTGTGCATGCAAAGAGACTAAATGGAAAGGGAGTAAGGGGTGGAACGGAGGTGGATTCAAATTGTTCTATCATGGGTGGATGGGAGAAGAAATGGAGTAGGGTTACTCTGAAAGAACAGTATGTCAAGAGTGTTTTGGAGGTGAAAAGTATGTCAGACAGAGTATGATTATGAAGCTGGAAATTGGAGTGTGATGATGAATGTTTAGTGCATATGCCCCACAAGTTAAAGGTATGGAGGAGAAAGAAGATTTTTGGAGTGCTTGGGATTAGTGATGAACAGTGGACAGAAAGTTGTGATTGGGAAAGGATTTCAATGGGCATGCCGTGAAAGGAACACAGGAGACGAGGATGTGATGGCAGGTATGGTGTCAAGGAGGAATGAAAAAAGGCGATAATAGTGGATTTTGCCAAAAGGATGGACATGGCTGTAGTGAATATGTATTTTAAGAGGGGGGCGGAAAAATAGGGTTACGCATAAGAGTGGAGGAAGATACACACAGGTAGATTACATCCTATATAGAAGAGTCAATCTGAAGGGGGGACTGAAGACTGCAAAGTGGTGGAGGGAAAAGTGTAGTTAGCAGATAGAATGGTGGTCTGTAGATGATGTTGAGATCAAGAAGAGGAAGAGAGTGGAGGAGAGCCAAGGATCAAAGGTGGAAGTTGAAAAAGGAAGACTACAAGGGGGAGTTTAGGGAGAAGGTTAGACAAGCACTGGGTGGTGGGAAGAGTTACCAGACAGTTGGGCAACTAAGCAGATGTGGTAAGGGGACAGCAAAAAGGGGTGCTTGGCATGACATGTGGACAGAGGAAGGAAAAAAAGGGAACCTGGTTGTGGAATGGGGAAGTACAGGAGAGTATACAGGGGAGGGATGGCAAAGAAAAGTGGGATAGTCAGAAAATGCAGAAAGTAGATAAGAGTACAAGAAGATAAGGCACAAGGTAAGAGAGAGGTGGCGAAGGCAAAAAAAAGGGCGATGATGAGTTGTATGAGAGGTTGGATACTAAGGGGAGAAAAAGGACCTATACCGATTCAGACAGAGGAACCAAGCTGGGAAAGATGTAGCAGGTTAGGGGTGATAAAGGATAAAGAGGGAAACGTACTCACGTGAGGAGAGTGTGTTGACAGATGGAAAGAGTACTTTGAGAGGCTGATGAATGAAGAGAACGAGAGAGAGAAGAGTTTGGGATGATGTGGAGACAGTGAATCAGGAAGTGCAACGGATTAGCAAGAAGGAAGAGGACAGCTATGAAGAGGTGAAAAATGGAAAAACGTTTCAGATGACATACCTGTGGAAGCATATCTAAAGAGCTTCTGTAAAAAGGGAAAATTCCCTCAATGCAAAATATTTGCTCTATCTATTGTCACACATTTTACATTGATCCCTCGCTATATCGGCTCGATTTAGCAGCTTCACTCCATCGCAATTTTAAATGTAAGCATATCTAAAATATATATCACAGATTTTTCGCTGGTTCATGGATTTCGGACAATGGTTTAAATGGTACATGCTTCCTCAGTTTGTTTGCCCAGTTGATTTCATTACAAGGGATGCTATTTGGATGGCTTGGGAAACTACCCAATCAGAGCATGTTTGGGATTAACTAAAACCCTCAATGATATAATAAGTTCCCGCTGCGTGTTTGATTGTTTGCAGAGTTCTGTGTCTCTCACTTTTCTGACTTTCTCTGCGCCTGATAGAGGGTGTGAGCAGAGGGGTTTTGCAAAGATGCTGCTTGCCAAGAGGGGTACGGACCCCCCCAAAAAAGCGCTTTTTTGTGGTGTTTCGCATACTAAAAGCCCAAAAGCACGTATTGATTTTTTTTGATTGTTTGCTTTTCTCTCACTTCTCTCTGACATTCTCTGCTCCTGACATGCATTCCTTTGAATAGAAGATATATTTACATTCTTTAATTGTGAGAAAGAACTGTCATTTCTGTCTTGTCATGGAGCACAGTTTAAACGTTTGACTAAAGGGTGTTATTTCATGTCTAGAGGGCTCTAATAATGTTACAGTGTGGAGAGTTTATAAGGGCTTAAAATATATAAAATAACCATAAAAACATATGGTTTCTATTGCTGTTTTTCATCTATCGCGGGGGGTTCTGGAACGCAACCCCCGCGATCGAGGAGGGATTACGTATTTGGAAGACAATCTCAGGACTCATTTATATGTAATTATACTTTTGACCAGGGGTTGGTGCTGTCACCAATTTTCTCCTCTTCCCCTTTGAGAAAGATTATTGATGGACTGATCTCTGATACATTTCTGGTTTATGGTCAATTATCCCCATCTCTTGCCTTTCACCAACCAAATCCCCACCTCTGATTTTAAAAAGTCAAGTTTTGGCCCAGATTGGAAAACACACCTTTGGTGCTCCCATCTTTCAGAGGCTCCTCATGTATAATGCCAGGTGGGAATTACACTAAAACATGGCGACAGACAAAGTGGAAATGTGTATAGCACAAAAAATCCAGAGGGCATAAATTTTCGAGGGCCAACTTAGCTTCTTCCACTACAAATCCCGGTCTGCATGAAATGTAACGCTCGTGCACGCGCCTGTCACCTCCTCTCAGACTCCTCCCAGAATTACACCTCTTTGAATATGCAAATCAATAAAACAGACCTTTAAGCTCAGCATTCTGTGAAAAGACAATGGCAAAGCACAGGGAAATAGAAGAATTTTGGCAAAAACAAGTGGAGACAAGGAAATGTACTATTTGTTGGTTTAAGCAGTGATATAAAAAAAAAGGAAGTTGATCGAAAGTAACAGTGGCGGAGATACCGAGGTTCAAGTTCAGAAACCCCACAAAGTGTCCAAAATAAATAAAAAAGTAGTCAGATATCAAAGTTGCTGTGAAAAGACGAAAAAGTAGTCCACCGCCTGGTGTCATATGGAAACGATTAGGGTGGAAAAAGAAACACAAAATAGGGACACAGTTGAAAAATGTCTAAATGTCAAAGTTTAATCTCAAATTCCACTTTAATCATTCACTTTGTCATCAAAGTAGAACATCATAAACTTCATCTTAAAATCGTTTAATGTATTAGTTTCTAGATCCCATCGAACTAAAAATAGCACGTTTAAAAACTTCTTTCTACATGTTCTTTTATGTGCTCCATGTGTGAATAACTATTGTTTCTTAAATGGGCTTTCTTCCTCACCGACAAAGGGCACAGAATACACATTCATGATATTACCTCTCTGAACAATTTGAATATTAAGATGTATACTTGATATCATTTTCATAATGACAGGAATTAAAGCACTTATTAAACATGAGGACACAGTGGTGCAGTATTAGCTGGGAGCTGGCGCCCTGTCCCGGAAAATTGGCACCATGCACGACCTTCAACGAAATAATTTACTGCAGCAGTAAGAAGAAGGAAAAGGAAGAAGAAAAGGACACCCGGAGAGCTTTGGGAGACAGTGGCATTTCCACCACACTGGGGGTGGCAGGAGGAATGCTGGGACACACGTGGAGCTCTCCGGATGATATAAAGGGGGCCCCCTCCCTTCATTCGAGGCTGGAGTTGGGTGGAGACAGGACAAGGCAAGAGAGAAATGGAGGCGTCCAAGAAAGGCATGTGGGCCAGGGACTGGTTTAGGGTTTGTGTGTGCATTGTAAATATTGTATAGTTCTGTAAAAAACGTGGTGGTGATATACAACATGTCTGCTGTCTGTGTTCCAAGCTCACACCACCACAATAACTACCACATTTAAAGGGACATAAATGGGAAAAAAGAGTAACACAAAGAAGATTACAAAGTATATAAGGAAAGATATAAAGGACATAAATATGACAAATGAGAAGCAACTTCAGGATATTAAAGATTTGGGAGAAATTTTTAAGTAATTGCTTTAAGGCAACTTTTAAGGTATCTAGAAAAAATGTAGGAAAAAAAATAAGCAAATACGAGTAATTTTAAAAAATAAATTTAGAGCACTTGGTCCCTCAGCTTCAAGACATTAAGCAAATATTCAAGTCGATTGAAATGTTTTAACAAAAAGCAAGTCAAGGGCCATGATGACATTATTGGTTGATGTGGCATCAATAGTAGAATCTCATTCATGAAGTTAATTTTAAGATGCTTTGAAACCTGCAAACATTTTGAACTGCAAAGAACAGCCTCCTGAGCACAAATCTAATTAAACTTCTTCCTGGACATAGAACATGAAACAGTTTAAGATGGTGAATTAAGATACCAGGCACTTTGTAAAGACTGGCAAAGAAATATATATCCGATTACAAACTTTGCTCTCAGTTCTTTAACCCTTTTGGGGCTTACTCTTGTGGTGCCCACATCAATGTTGGATATGTTGTCTGGAGAAAGTATACTTCTTGCTGAGGACTCCATGTTTCAAACTGAAAACAAAATGATTTATTAAAAGTTAATCCAAAGCAATTTAATAAAGCATATATATATATATATATATATATATATATATATATATATATATATAAAAACACATATACAGTATATATGTTGTAACAATGGATTATTAAGAAAGGAGAAGGACTGAAGGTAACAAAAATGGTTAAACAGGGGCTTAAAGTTGGGCATGAGGCTTTTGCCTCATTTACAGGAGCACCAAGACAGTTGCTAAGGTTAAAATGGAAGTAGATTTAACACCCCTAAAAAGTGAGAACAAACTAGTGAGAAAGCCCAAACACCCTATTATGAATTATAAGCAGTATAAGATCAATGGGAGTATCTGTAGGACATCTCTATTAACAAAGTGGTGTTTAGAATAATGGAAAAATTGACATGTATACAAAATTACTGGTGGCTGCAGTCTATTGACTAAGATGATAGAATTTGCATATTAAGAGTCAGATAACGTTATGTGTTAGATAAGATAATGGTTATAGGGAAAAATATAAAATGGAATGAATATTTTTTTGATTGCTCACTCCATGAACTAAGACATTTGTACATATCTAGTAAATAAAGAATCATTCTTTCATTTTCATCTGGTCTCCAAGAATGATTTATTTGTTTACAGAGGAATTTTTCCAGAACATATGATACTTCTAAATATTTGATAGCTGTAATGTTGCCAACGAAATGCTGGAAGTCTTGAAGTAGTTTGAGGCACATTTAGAAAAGAAACAATCACTGCACACCAACATCCTAAGTCAGTATAGTATAAAGGGCCCCAAACTGCAATGGAACTGTTTCACTTTTATGTTATGCAACATTTTTATAATGTACCAACCCTTTTTTATCTAGAAGGAGGGAGAATACAAGCGGGGAGTGATGGTCTCTGTGTTAACTTTACAAGTTCTATAATTTACACTGGCTGTTACAGACTAAATCAAATGTATGTTTTTATTGTATAATATAAAAATAAGGAGCAGCTAACTACTCAAAAAAGTAAATTTGCAATACATCTGGGATCGACCCTGCAGCTCCTTGATTACAAGACAACAGATCTTACCAACCAAAGAAGCTGTTGTATCAAACTTGCACCTTTGTGAAAGTGTTTATTTGATATTTGACTTTTAGGCTTCATACATTATACAGTTCATGTCTACATTTTGCATTTATTACTAAAACATGAAAACATTTCTGTTTAATGATTTGTTTACATAGATTTATTGTAGACACAGAACACACATTAATTGTATGTATTACAAATAACGCATCTATTATTTCCTTTCTAAAACTACAACACTTCACTTTAAGATAATCAAGGCTTGCTGGGCCATTTCTGTGAGTTTGTTGGGAGATGGTATAGCAGGCTGCTGCTTTGCGCTTACTGACACATTTACAAGACAAAAGATGCTGACAGAGAGGTTGTAAGGGATATGAGGTAGGCGGATTTACGAGTTTGTTTCCTAGGCTTTGGTAATTCTAGTGTTAATGGAAAACAAAATCAAATCCTATGATATGCCCTATGACAGAGTAGGATAAACTAAAATCTGTTACCCCCCATGGTTCAGGTGGTGCTGGAGATATTCCTTTACTTTTTGATAAAATGGCTTAGGATTTGAAGTATATGTAATTTTGACAGGGGTAGTGTTCTGATGTGTAACGATCTTATTGAGAAGTGGAATGTGCCCTACATCTTTATCATCAAACTTAACAGTGTAACATTCCTTCCTCATCATCTCTCACAATGTGCTGCTGACCTTAATCAAGGTAGTCATAGTTTACAAGTGGATACCATTGGTTTGTTTTTCTTTGCCACATTGTTCTGAAGTGGTGTTCCCCAGCATCAGTGAAAGCTACAACTGAGTACTGAGTTTCATTTGAAGTCCTTTAGCCTTTTACGTGAGTTCACCAATTGCACTGCTGCAGGAAACACAGTTTATATGGAACTGAGGCAGCCCAAGATGGTGGGGAGTCTAAGATATTATCATGACTAGTGAGATCTGCAGTTGTAATAGAGTCAGTTCTCTTCTTTGTCCCTAAGACTGTGACTAACACTTCTCTTATTATGAGACCTTCACACGCTGGCTTAATTCCACTGGGAATAAATAACACTTCTTGACTTTGAAACTGTTCACCCAAATGAACATAAGCATACACAGTGGTTACCTGCCCAGCTGCCAACAATATTGCTTTCCCATCTGTCTTGGCCATGTTCAGTTCTGAATATAGGGTGTAGTTTGTAGGAGATGCTGTAATTTTAGTTAACAAAAAAGCACTGGTCAACATTTCACACACTTGGTCTTGGCTGTTTTCCTTTCTGGTGATTCACTATAGCCTCAATGATGCTGAATCCAATAATTGTAGTCTCTGATGCTCTGTGGTCATTGGACACCAAAATGGGTGTCAAAGGGCCTCCCTAATAATGACATTGTATTTATTTTCAACTACATTTTCCATTCTCTGTCTGGTTGGCAGCAAATCTTGTAAGCATTCAAGGTCCAAGCAGTTTGTCAGTAGGCCTGATTTAGCCTGTGTGGCTAGTGTTATATATCCAGTGGCGGTACAGGTGTCTAAAGATGTACATTCTTGTAATGCCATCCGAGGTATCCATTTATATTTTTCCTAACATTTCAAACATTAAAAAAAAAAAAAAAAAGATTTTTACTGCTAGACACATAAGGGTAGAGTACATATCTAAATGATAATACATACACATGCTTAACAGCTATATTAAAAAGATATGTTAAAGATTTCCATATGTATGTAATGTGGACCTCTCTATTTACTGAGAAAAAAGAACACTGTATTGTATAACATTTTCCTATCAGTCTCATAGTGTATTAGACTCCTTGCATCCAGTCTTGCTCACTTATATCTCCTGTGCTTGGTTCATAATTCGTAGTTCCTATTTTCATAAAAGCAAGTGCATCATGACCCTTAAATGCCACAAGCATGAAAAGGGTGAGATGAACAGTGAGGCAGGTTAAATGGTCTGAATCAGACCGGCAAAGGAAAGAAGGCAGCCAGTGCAATGTGGAGACTTTGAGATAGTGATTCCTTGACGATGAACACAATGAGTTGTTTCATAAAGAGACATTAAATGGTCCTTTCAAGGACCCTTAAACAGATGCATATGTTGGTGTGTCCATTTGTCACTCATGATCTGACTCATAGGAAAGCCTTTTAATTCTTGATTTTTTAATCATCCTTACAGCTAGCCATTACAACAACATCATGATCATAACAAAAGGAATTTGAGAGACACATAACAGTTTTGTTCATCCCAAGTCTTAGAATACCCAGATGCCACATTACCATTTGTGCTTGAAGCTTATGCCAAAAATATTGGATACTGCACATAGTGTTCAAATGTTCCAAATGTTAGAAAATCAATTTTGTCACTGACTGGAGAGGGCTGACCATCACATTGTGAACTATGTAGATTATAAGAATATCATATACATATAAGACAGACAGACAAGTAAATGTCCAACAGTCATGCTGAGAATTTTTCAGTTGCTTCAGATGTGTTATTTTTATTAATTTGCTGAAGTGACTGAGAAGAAGTAAGAACCAGATTACATCATAGCAGCTTATTTGCCTGAAAGCCTACTTTCAAGGATGACAGAAAAGACTGTGTAAAGGCAATTGAGGTAAATATTGTGCCAGAAAATAAATTAGAACTCTTTTTACACCCCTCAAGGCCAGAAGGAAATGTCTCCAAAACTCAATTTTCTCAGTACTTGTGCCAACTCCCAGAAGGAGAACAAAGCAGACTCTGTGGGTCAGAAATTCTCAGCCTCTTTATAATACTTTACCCTGAACTCCATTTGCATTAAGCATGAAGAAGTTCTCTGTGTTTGTTCTTTTGTCTCTATACATTCAGTGGCTGCATTATTAGGTACACCTACATAGTACTGGCTAGAACCCCTGAATATAAGTCTAAACTGATTGCTGCCAGGACTCAACAAGCTACCGGGTCTTGCAAGGGATTTTAATGCATGCTGACTGTATCATCATGAAATTTCTACACCTTTTTGTCCATACATGTGAATAAAAAATCTTCAATTCCATTTCATCTTAAAATGCTCTACTTGATAAACATTTCAGAGCACTCATGTTCTTGGAACTAGTTTGAGATGATGTGTACTTTGTGACAAGGCACATTATCTAACTGAAAGTATCCATTTGAAAACAGTTGACTGTCAGCATGAAGTGATACACATAGACACCAGTAATGCTTACGTAGACATAAAATAAATATTTAATTGATATCGAGAGGCTACCCCAAAGCCGGATTCAAAAGCTTGAGTGCAGTGATGGGGACATTATGCTAAAAATGCTGACGATGAGATATAAAACTGAGCTTCTGACTCTCTGTGACCATAAAAGATATTTGGGCATCTTTGAAAAGAGTAGGATATTCCCGATGACCTGGCTAAATTACCCATCACGGTCTCATTACCCATTACCTCTGGAGCTGAGAATCACGTGTGCTTTTGAAACGCTAGAGTCTGTTGAGAGTTGTTGGTTTGTTCTGTGGTGTGAGATTTAAATAAAAAAAATACATTTTGCTCTTAAAACTTGGGTTTTGCTGCGCTAAGGAACCGTGGGAATTTTTATAGCTTTTTCCCTTTAGAAGAGTTTTTTTGCTTTTTTTGCCCGCAAAGCAAAAAGTATCTGGGTGTTTAGAAGTGCTTGGAAATGATTATTTGTACTTGTACTGTTCTTGTTATCTATATTTGAATTAGCATCGAGGCTGCAGGGTAGAAAGCAGCAGTAACTGATATCGGCATTTGTAAATAAATACTCGTCGTCGTAACAACGATTCCTTAGTTTACGAAAGGAAAAGAGAAAAAGGCGCGCTGACTTCAAAACAGTAAAGGTAGAAGCTCATGTAGTGCGAGTAAGCGCCTGCATTAAGACGCCGATCAGGCACAAGGAGCAGTAGGAGCAAATAAGGTAGTAAAGTTTTATTTATTTGTTTATTTTAGATTAAACAGTCCTTAGCGTCCAGAGGTAGTTAAGTTAGTTAGAGGTTAGTGGCTTGACAGCGTATTGGTTCATAATCGGGAATTAATGCGAGCGGAAGCAGAGAGCGGATCAGCGAAGCGGAAGCAGAAGAGCGGATCAGCGAGCGGAAGCAGAGAGCGGATCAGCGAGCGGAAGCGAGAGCGGATCAGCGGACGGAAGCAGAGAGCGGCGGCGCTCCACAGGCACGTAGCCTTTGAAAGCACACGAGCAAGTTCACCTGAGATAAAGCCGGCAGCTGACCAGTAGAAATAACCGGCAGTGAGAAATTAAAGTCGATCACTTAGCGGGTGGTGGAAACTTAAAGCGGCGGTGATTCAGCCAACACGGAAAGCGAGAAGCACCTATAAAACGGCAAAGATGACTTCAACATTTAATGTAAGTTCTATCTGCTCTCTGCCCATCGAGACGCTTATATGTTGTGTGTCCTGCAGTATGTACAGCTCAGGTTTTCCGGCCCAGTGCAGATAGCTTCACCTGCCAAAAATGTTTAGTTAATTTAGAGTTGGTCGGAAAATACGCCAATTGAGGACCGCAAGTAGAATCTGATAGCGATTAGGCAAACCGAAAATTGATCACTCGGTTTGTTTAGACAATTCGCTACATCTGATTCGGCTTCAGTCTCTCAGGTCCCACTGTAGTCAGTGCAGAGGCCGAAATCAGCAGCACCCAATTCAGCCACAGGGCGAGTGGGTAACAGTAAGACGGGGTCTAGGAATCCAAAATTTAGTCCCCAGCACCCAGGTCACCAATTCGGACCCAGAACAGGTTCTCAGCTCTCCGCCAGCCTGGAAACTGAGAATAATAAAGTGCTCTAATTAGCGATTCCATAGTGCGAATGTTAGAATTCCAAACATGTTAAACCAGCAGTTAATGTTAAGTACTTGCAGGGGCCAAGATTTCGCATAAAGGTCGCATTGGACCGTATGCGCGTTGATGAAGTATCTACCTTATTGCTGCATCGTCGGCACTAATGATATTTATTTACAGCAATCTGAGGTATTAAAGCGGAACTTCATCTCTCTATGCACCAAAGCTAAAACAAAATGTCGGAATTTAATTGTATCTGGTCCCTTACCAAGATTGTATAGAGGGGATGTGATTTATAGCAGATTGCATTCCCTTTCACTGCTGGCTAGAAACCTGGTGTGCAAATAAAAGCATAGCATTTGTGAACAATTGGGATGATTTTTGGGAAAGGCCTGGATTTTTTAGAAGAGATGGTCTTCATCCTAACTGGAGGGGATCTTATGTATTATCCCAAAATATGGCAGCAAAACTGCCTGGTTGACTGATTAGAGCACCATCCAGGCCGCAGTCATGTGATCTTAAATCACAGGCTGTTCTTTATCCCACCTGTTATTTTTCCTGAAGCTGTTACCCATAATCCCTGTTGTGGGGCATCCAGTAAATTTAGTCTTGAACAAACCATAAATTAATTGATAACCAAAAAATAAGGTGTATAATTAGACCAAGGGATAAAACTAGACACTCCACCAGGGGCATCTGTAATAGAAATTTAATTCAAATTAAAACAAAAAATATATCGGCAGTTCAGAAAGAACCATGCAGTTTTAAATGCTGTTTATTGAACATTCGCTCTCTTGGCACTAAAGCTGTTTTGGTAAATGATATAATATTAAGTTCAAAATCTGATCTGTGCTCTTACTGAAACCTGGCTAGTAAATGTGACACTGTTCCCTCTAGCTGAGCGTCCACCAGATGGATACTGTCCTTCATAAGTCTAGAGATTCTGGTCGAGGAGGAGGCCTTGGAATAATTCATTGTAACAAAATGCAAATCACTCCTAAAAATTTAGGCAACTTTACATCCTTTGAGGCATTCATTTTAAATATGAAAACAGATTCCAACACAATTATAGTGCTAGTCTACAGACCACCAGGGCCATATTCATTGTTCATGACTGAATTTAGCAACCTTCTGTCTGATTTGGCAATAAATTATGATCACGTAGTTCTGATGGGGGATTTTAATGTACACATCGATGTGGAAACTGACACTTTTAGCAAATGTTTTACTTATTTGTTAAATTCAGTAGGATTTTGTCAGATTGTCAAAGGTCCAACTCATAATCATAACCATACATTAGATTTAATTATAACTTACAAAGTTGAAATTCAAAATTTAAATATTACTCCATTAAATGTAGTTATTTCCGATCACTTCTTAATTACGTTTGATTTAGTTCTGCCCATGCCAGCGCACTCGCAGATTAAAACAAAGACAGTCACATCTAGATTGTAATTCTGCTTCAAAATTTATAGATACCTTGAGTAAGTCGAGTGTAATTGTGAAAACCATTTAGATCAGTTAACATCAAATGTAAACGTGGAAAACAATTTAGATCAGCTAACATCACATTATAATGTGACCTTGAGAGATGCTCTGGACACAGTGGCTCCCCTAAAAACAAAAGTAATCAAAGCACATAGAAACTCTCCCTGGTTTAATGAAAACACTCGAGCTCTTAAATTAGAGTGTCGAAAACTGAGCGCAGATGGAGAACAACAAAGCTACATGTCTTTCAAATTGCATGGACAGAGAGTGTTAATAAATATAAAAGGCCCTCTTTAAAGCTCGCTCAGAATACTATTCTACATTAATAGATAGCAATAATAAAAATCCTAGGGTACTTTTAGAGCAGTGGCTAAATTAACAAATGGGAATTCAGATCAACAGTGCAAAATACCAACAGATATTAGCGTACAGACTTTATGAACTTCTTCAATGAGAAAATTAAAAATATAAGATCACAGATCTCAGCATCACAGTACAAACCAAATACTAGCTTAGCAGACCCTGCCTCACATTGTATTCAGCACTTTAATAATTTTAATCCTGTAACTGAGCAGGAAGTCTTAACTTTAATTTCGAAAATGAAGCCCCACTACTTGTTCCCTAGATCCAGTGCCAACAAAACTAGTAAAAAGTGCAATGGATGTTCTTGTAGCACCAATTCTAAACATTATCAATAGTTCATTATTGCATGGCTACAGTACCTGATGCACTAAAAGTGTCAGTCATTAAACCATTACTTAAAAAGTCTGACCTAGACCCACACATACTAAATAACTATAGGCCTATTTCAAATTTACCATTTCTCTCTAAAATACTAGAGAAAGTAGTCAGCCAGTCAGCTTCAGTCACACCTTATGCATTACAATTTATTTGAGAAATTCCAGTCTGGTTTTCGACTGGTCATAGCATACAGAAACGGCACTAACACGGTTGTAAATGACATTCTGATATCCTCTGATGAAGGAAATTCCACTGTAATTATGTTGTTGGACTTAAGTGCAGCGTTTGACACCATTGACCATTCTATTTTACTGCACAGGCTAGAAAACGATGTTGGACTTACAGGCCCGTTCGCTTGGTTCAGTTCTTATTTATCAAATCGATTCCAATATGTACAGAAATATGCTGACAGTACTCCATCATTATACACAGAAGTTGAATATGGTCCGAAGGTCAGTTACTGGACCTTTACTGTTTTCACTTTACATGCTTCCACTGGGATCTCTCATTAGGAAACATAATGTTAATTTTCACTTTGTATGCAGATGACACCAGTTATACCTTTCATTTTAAATCAAATGAAGTCTCGATGTTGTCTTTAATTAGTTGTGTTAGTGAATTAAAGGAATGGATGAATGAGAACTACTTGTCTTTAAATACAGATAAAACAGAGATGTTAATTGTTGGAGGAATGCGCTGATCACAGCAATATTTTGTCGTCATTTAACTCAGTGGGAATCCCAATTAATTTTACTGAATCAGCCCAATCTAGGAGTTATCTTTGACTCTAGCATGTCATTTAAAGCGATATACAAAGTCGCCAAAACCTGTTTTTCCATCTTAAAATATTTAGGAAATTAAGGCGCTTTCTAAATAAACAGGATTGTGAGAAATTAATTCATGCATTTATCTCTAGTAGGATTGACTACTGCAATGCGGTGTTCACTGGCTGTTCAAACTGTTCTCTATACAGCCTCCAGTTAATCCAAAATGCCGCTGCAAGAATTATTACAAGAACAAGAAAATATGAACACATAACCCCAGTTTTAAATCTTACACTGGCTCCCAGTTAAATTTAGGGCAGATTTCAAAATCCTCCTTTTAACATATAAAGCATTAAACGGCCAAGGTCCGGCTTACTTGTCTGAACTTATCATGACTTACAAACCTGAGCGCACATTAAGATCTCAAGATGCCGGTCTGCTTAGGATTCCAAGATTAATAAAATAACAGTGGAGGTCGAGCTTAGTTACAGGGCCCCTAAACTGTGGAATGGTCTTCCTGCTTCCATAGAGATGCCCCTCGGTCTCCAGCCTTTAAATCCGCTGAAGACTCACTACTTCAGTTTAGCATATCCTGACTAGAGCTGCTGATTAACTTGTACATACTGCATCTCTGTTGTTAGTCATTAGCACTATAACATAAGTAACATGATAATTATATTTGAATACTAACCCTCACCTATTCTGTTTCTTTTCTCGGTCCCCAAATGTGGCCATTGGTGCCACGGCCCACCTGCCAAGTTGTTTGCCTGCCTATGGTAAAGTCATCCCTGATGGAGGATCACAGGAATCATGGGAAAGAGAGGTCCTTTCATCGGAGCAATGTTTCAGCCTGGTATGGCCAAATGGAGATGCAGCTAGATGGATGAGGTCTCCAGGACTCTAAAATATCGAAACCTAATTATGTCTATATCATCTACTGTTAAACCGTAATTCTAAAATTTTTATTATGCTGTCTTAAGGAATTGTTCTGTTGTGTATATTGTATTGTATTGACCCCTACTTTTTGACACCACTGCACGCCCAACTACCTGGAAAGGGGCTCTTTTTGAACTGCCTTTCGAGGTTTCTTCCTTTTTTCCCTAAAAGGGTTTTTTATTGGGAGTTTTTCCTTGTTTTCTCAGAGAAGTCAAGGCTGGGGGGCTGTAAAAAGGCAGGGCCTGTTAAAGCCCATTGCGGCACTTCCTGGGGATTTTGGGCTATACAAAATAAACTGTATTGTATTGTATTGTATTGTATTGAATACAAACAGCGATGGGAGAGTTATAAGTAAAGAGAAGGCAAAGTTAGGAGAAAGAGATAGAAAAAAGTAAAGTTAACTCATAGAAAGGCAAATAGCAGGCAGCTGAGAGAGAGAACAGTACAGGAGCTTATTGGGGAAAAGGTGTAAAATATCTGTAGCAGATCTTAGTGTTATCATTTAAGTAAGGAGCAGCTGAAAGAAGAATTTAATTTAAAAAAAAAAAAAAAAAAAAAAGTTAATGCAGCTTAGTAATCCCAAGTCAAATTTTTTAAAAATGGGGCCCAGTGCAATGCAAGTCCTGTTAGATGTTGGACTTTTTAGATGATGGTTTGGAAGTGCAGTTGTCTATGAGGGCTACATCTGCAAGTGATGTCAGCTGGTCCATCACCTCGAGCTCAGGTCACTGAACTGGAGGAGGAGTTGGCGGGCCCCGCTTGTAATAGAGAATTGGGCGGACTTGGCCCAGGTTTTCCTTTAGAGAGATAGTGTGCCCCCCTAGTGGCGGGAGGGGGATCCAAAACCAGACAGGTAGTTAGGTGGGTCACGGTCACAAGGCAAGGTAAAGGGTGCAAATGTCGGGGCATCAACCCGGGAATTAGAAGTGTCTAACCTATCAATGTCCTTGCGGAGCTGGACGGTGACTCTGATAAATCTGAGGTGGTAGGCAGGGTTGAGGAACACCAAGGGCCACCTAAAAACCAAAAGTTCCCAAAAAGAAAGAGGTAGTAAATTTTGGGAACTCAACATTAGGGGATTAGCAGGTGTGCTCCAGAGAGAGAAAAGTCTCACAGTTGTTGCCTTCCGGGAGCACAGGTGGGAGACCTCCTGGAAGGGTGGATAGGTTTTTGGCCAGAGCGGGTGGATCCAGTTGTCATTGTCCACGTTGGAACAAATGACATACATAAGGGTAGTCTGTCGTTCTCCCAAAATTCAGAGTTAGGTACCAAACTGAGAGCAGAACTGACAAGGTAGTCTTCTCCCGAATTTCCCGCTCTGTGCCACATGCCAGTCCAGGTAGACTGGAGTTTAGAAGGTTAATGCGAGCTAAAATCTTGGTGCAGGGTAGAAGGGTATAGGTTTATGGGCCATTGGGAACTTTTGGGAACAGATGGGACCTGTTCCGCTTGACAGGTTACATCTGAACTGAGGCACCAATGTATTGGGAGGCTAAGTTTAGTCGAGGATTGTTTAAACTAGGAATGAGGAGTTTAGGACACCAGATTTAGATCTATACATGGAAGAACAAACAATGGTGTAGAAATAAAAATGCATAGTAATGTAAATTTAAGAAAAACACGTAAATGTAGAAGGAGTAAACATTAAAAATAGCTTGCCTTAATGCTAGAAGTATCAAAAATAAGGTAAGTGATTTGGGAGTTGTGTGTAGAGAGCAAAATTTATGATATTATAGCAATAACGGAAACCTGGCTAAGTAACAAAGATGGGGATGAGTGTAACATAGGGGGATACACATTTTTGGAAGGATAGACAGAACAGAAAAGGAGGGGGTTGCTGTTTATGCCAAACAGGGTTTAAATGTAAGTCACCTTCAGTTGAATGATGAGCCCATCTTAGTGAGGGCATGGCTTGCCTGGAAAATATTAGGAAGAGGTCTTATTTGAGGAGGTATTATAGACCACCCAATTCAGACAATAATTTCAACACACATTTTTTTAGTAATATCAAAAAGGCAAGTTTACTGGGGATATTATAGTCATGGGGATTTTAAATTTATCCAAATATTAACTGGGATAACCTTACAGATGGAGGAGCACAAGAGCAGGAGTTTTTAGAAGTAATCAGCAACTGTTTTTAATGCAATGTTAAAGCAAACACGGGGTGAAGCCTGTCTGGATTTAGTATTCTGTAATAATCAGGATAGAATTGAGGGGTGAGGATTAATAACTAGGTCAAGTGACCATAATATAATACAATTTCAGTATTTTATAAGAGTATAGATGCAAAGACTAAAATTATTAAGTTGAACTTTGGTAGGGCTAATTTTGAGCAGATGGGGAAAGTCTAAGTAGGATAGACTGGGGTAAGCTTTTAAATGTGGAGACAGTCGAGGAGCAGTGGAACAGGTTTAAAAATGTTTACATGTAATGCAGGACAGATACATACTTAAATTTGGAAGTAGAAAAAAGAAAACCCATGATGGATTAATAAAGATTTAAAAAGAAGTTGAAAGGAAAAAAATGCTGTATAAGGATATAAGACTAATGACTGCAAAGAGAATCGAAGTGATGAGAACATGAGGGCAACCATTAAGAAGGATATCAGAGAGGCTAAAAGACAGTTGAGAGAATAAAGCAGATAAGGTGAAAAAAGACCCAAGAGATTTTTCAGTATTTTATAAATAAAAGAACAGTTAAGGAGGAGGTCAAGTTCATCAGGAATAGAAAAGGGGGAAATTTAAAAGATACAGACAATGAAATAGCAGATGCCCTAAACTTACATTTTTCTGAAGTGTTTACAAGTGTTTACAAGTGAGTAAGTGGATAACCCCCCCAGAGAACGCGACTACTAAGGAGGTACTGAGGGGTTTGGAAATTGTAGAGGAGAAGTGCTGCTCAGATTAAATAAGATGAAATCAAACAAATCACCAGGCCCAGATAATATTTATCCTCGTGTTCTTAAGGAGGTTTGTGAGTACATATATAAACCCTTTACACAAAATTTTAGGAAGTCACTGAGCACTGGAGAGATTCTGAAGGACTGAAAATGGCAAAAAATCATCCCATTATATAAAAAGGGTGACAGGGCAGATCCAAGCAACTATAGGCCAAAATGTTAGTATGCATCAGGAAAAATTAATGGGAAAGGGAAATTTTTAAGGATAAGATTGAGTAACACATGGAAGACAGAGTTATTCTGAACAGTCAGATGGGTTCAGAAGAGGAGGTCGTGTTTTACTAACATGTTGGGAAATTCTATGAGGTTGCAACAAAAGCATAATAATCAAAGTGGAGCTTATGATATTATTCATGTTTACTTTCAGAAAGCATTTGATAAAGTACACATGAGAGGTTGGGCATCAAGTTAAAAGAAGTGGGAGTTCAGGATGATGTTTTTAGATGGGTGCAGAATTGGCTCAGACACAGGAAACAGAAGATGATGGTGCGAGGAACCTCATCAGAACTGGCCAATGTTAAGAGTGGTGTTCGACAAGGGTCAGTGCTAGGGCCACTGCTATTTTTAATATATATAAATGATTTAGATAGGAAATAAATAACAGTTGGTTAAGTTTGCAGATGATACTGAGATAAGTGGATTAGCAGATAATTTGGAATCTGTTATAATTTCAGAAGACTTGGATAGCATACAGGCTTGGGGAGATTTGTGGCAGATGAAATTTTAATGTCAGTAAATGTAAAGTATTACACATAGGAAGTAAATATATTAGGGTTTTAAACACAATGGGCGGTTGGAAAATCGAGGTAACGTATGAGAAGGATTTAGGAGTCTAGGACTCTAAGCTATCAACTTCCCAACAGTGTTTAGAAGCCATTAAGACGGCTAACAAAATGTTAGGCTATATAACGCGATCTGTAGAGTACAAGTCCAAGGAGGTTATGCTCAGCCTTTATAATGCACTGGTGAGGCCTCATCTTGAGTACTGTGTGCAGTTTGGTCTCCAGCACTTAAAAGCACATCATCAGCACTAGAAAAGGTCCAGAGAAGAGCGACTAGGCTGATTCCAGGACTACAGGGGTTGAATTATGAGGAAAGATTAAAAGAGCTCAGCCTTTACAGTTTAAGCAAAAGAAGATTAAGAGATGACATGATTGAAGTGTTTAAAATTATGAAGGGAATTAGTACAGTGGATCAAGACTTGTATTTTAAAATGAGTTCATCAAGAACACGGGGACACAGTTGGAAACTTGTTAAGGGTAAATTTTGCACAAACATTATGAAATTTTTCTCTACACAAAGAACGATAGACACTTGGAATAAGCTACCAAGTAGTGTGGTTGACAGTAAGACGTTGGGGACTTTCAAAACTCGACTTGATGTTTTCTTGGAGGAAACAAGTGGATAGGACTGCAAGCTTTGTTGGGCTGAATGGCCTGTTTCGTCTAGATTGTTCTAATGTCTCATCCATTTTAGCCCCTAATTATTCCTCTTTATCTAATTGTCTATCCTTCTTCCTTCATCCCGAATAGATAATGTATAGAGAATATACTGACTCACTAATGGTAGTTGTTGAACATAGTTGAAAACAAATTGTAGATAACCATCTTCACAATTTTTTCAGTGTGAAATTCAACTTTACCTAGTTTTTCTTTTTGCAGTACATTCCAACAGTGTCAATTTACTGTCCACCATACCCTGGACAATTGGATATCATTAATAGTTGACATACGGTTTTGCTCAGAAAATGAAAAAGTCATTTTAACTTAGATCTTTATAGCCTCACTTAAAACCTCACTCAAAATATGAAAAAAGAAAGTTAATCACATAAGGATTAGACGACAGAGTCAGTCACTTGACCTACTCTGTGAGATTTTCACAACTGACATTTTATTCAAATATTAAAGGCTATATGTACTCTAGTACACTCAATTTCACGCTAAAATGTAGTGGTGTACTTTATTGTATAAAATAACTGCTTACAACTAAGAAAGTAGAAATCCACATCTCAGAGCACATTTAATAGCATTTCAGCAATACAGAGTTTGTGTAATCTGAGACCAAACTGTAACACGAATGTTTAATGTCACTGTGTAAGAAATTGTTTTTATGGTTTCATTCACATGTGCAGGCCAAGTTTGGACACAGGGGCTAGGCTGAATTTAGAAACAACTAGTCAGCAGTTTGGGATCATGAAAGGACAACTGAGAGGGTAGGTGCTGCTATTCCTGTATTTTGGAGATGGGGTTGAGTCATTCTTCCTTGTTTGGAGACCAGAGAGGGGCCTGCACATGGAGCAGACAGTATAAATACGGGACAAGCAGTCAAACCCTTCTAAGCCAATGGATGGACAAATGGGTGATATCGCATTTGTCCCGAAAAGCCTTCCAGCGCAGCAAACGAAAAATGGAAACTGTAAAGATCAAGATCCCACCTTGATATTGTCATGCTATTATGGCTTCCCGCTTTAATGCCACGTAAATTGTAAGTAAACAAAGCTAAGTTATTTTCTCTTATGTGATTTGTACCGCCGTATCACTATGGGAGGGATATCGCCTTTTACATTATATCTATATAGTTTATAGTTTCTTGTTACTTAAAACACCGCAATTTAAAAGAACTTATTCCAATTAGGGAGGTATATCACCCCCTAAAGGAAACACAAACACATCAACTTTAGTCCATCAAATCAAATGCACTAAACAGTAAAAAATAATGCTTAAGAACACTTCACATTATGATAAATAACAGCTTTTATGATATACCTCCTGCACTTCCTCACAAAAATGAAGTTTTGGAAAAGTATAAATTAAACTTAGGAATTGCTTTGAAAGGAGGGTCACTTTGACAGTGTTATAGATGAATTAATATTATAGGGAAGAATAAAAATAGTTATTACTGCCACATTTTTTTTGAATTGTTGTAGAATATTTGCAGTTATTCTGATTAATTTAAAACTATGACATTTTAAATAATAATTGTTTACTTATGAAATTCTTCACAAAAAATAAAACTTTGAAAAATATCAATACCAATGAAATTACTATTTTGTTTTTTATTTACTTAAATATTATTTCTACACTTCTCATTTAACTACCTAATATAATATATGAATAAGTAAACCACTGAAATAAATAATACAAATAATGAGAAGGAGTGAGAATTAAAAATTTTAACAGATAGAGTTAAAAGGCATACATGGTTTTATTATCAAGATTTTTGTATTTAATTGTATTTATTTTGTCTTTTTTCAGATTACTAGTACTCTTACCTATTGTGTAATGCTACACAGTGTTTTGTTTTTTAGTGTACTGTTTCGTTTCTGAAACGCTTGGTTATGATACTTCTTGTGAAAAGTAATACATCAATGAAGAGCACATTATTGAATAAATGGTGATTGGAAGCAGTTTTTTTAAAAAAAGACTTAATTTTATGTGTCAATATCACAGACAACCTGCTCATTTTGAAAACAGGTTTATGACTGAGGATTCTTGATGTATTATTTTAAAGGTTATTATCATTTTTAATGACTTTTGAAATCATGGATAGAATATGGCATAAATGACTGGATTAATTCCAGATTTTATACAAGTTAACCACATTAATCCATCAAGTAAGTCATTCAAAACTACACCTGAAAATGATAAAAGCAAGTAGGCATCCAGAATATTCATAGGTACCAGCAGATAATGAAGGGGGCCACAACTATTCCTGTTTTGCAGCTTTTCTCTTGTGCTGAAACATTTGATTTTGCTATCTATAGATTTTGTCTGTAAATTATGCAGTAATAGCCTGTGCATGAGTTCTTTCTACTAGAAATACTTTTCCATAAAACATAACATGAGTGTAAAATGCCAAATAAATATTATTACACAAAAGAATTACCCACCATTCTGTCTACATACCCCAGCGATGTACTTGTTGTGATTTCACCCCCTGTAAAGAAAAGAAATGTTAATGCATATAGAATTGATAAGATCCAACTAATTAAAATCCAAAGACCTGTTCTATTATTAGTTACTTTAATAATGTAAAAGAATGGCTCAAACACTGCAAGACGGGCGTCAACTGATATGTTCACATATTTACAAAAGAAGCTGTGCTTTTGAATATAACAATAATGAAAAGGTAGAGGAAAATGTCTGAAATACCAGCAGGTTTCTATAGCTGTAAAACTGAAAAGGCATCAAAAGAATCCAGTTAGAAAATCTGCCACTGCCCAAGACTGAACAAACAGGTTTGACGACGTATAGCTGCTTGAAATGAGATACTGAAATAATAACAAGAAGGTTTCACAAATTGTTGCTGCTGTTACAACGCCACCAAATATAAAAGAGTAAATAGAGCTCTGATTTCAAAACACCCTGAAGCAAGATGAAATTTGTTGGGATAGCAGTAGTCTAATGGTAGATCTTCTGGTCTCATTTTGTCTTGTTGACTTTTCCAAAATGATACACCCTTTGCTTCTGAAGTATAAACCAAAGAGCTAAAAGCATGAAGTTATTTATATTAAAGGCATTTGGAGAACATGCTGGGGGATTATCCTTACAGTGCAAGTTCCCTTGTGGTAGATAATTCATTACCTTTTAGACTTACTTTACAAAGCATCAAATTAGAAAGATAAGGACAAAAGACGCTGACAGAGGTGAGAAGTGATTTAAGGGGGAACAGAAAAGCAAAAAACAGAAAATTTTTTTGTAGGCTTTGGTAATTCTAGTGTTAAGCATGCATAGGTAAGTTGGTAACATGGCAGAAATGTTTAAAAGTGTTAAAGTAGTAAACTGGGTGGATGTCAGTTTTCATTTTAACATCCATTCTTCAGTCTTTTCCCCAACACATGGGGAACAGATGAAATTACCCCTGATTCGGGAATGCCAAATTTGTGTTAACTAGTTAAAGAGTTTGGTCAAGTTTTTATAATTTTTTTGTAGTCATTCCATACAAATCGATCAATTTTTACAAAAAATAGGATTGAGATTGAAAAACAAGTCACCCCCACCCCTGGGGAGAGAGAGCATGGCCAACGGGGTAAAACTTAAGGCTTAAAAAATCCCCAAATTGATGAGTTTAATAGGCCAATAGAGATGAATGGAGAAGAAAAAAAAATGGAGATAATTGCTTCCTCTGGCTTAAGACTTAGTCTAAAATATTATTGATTAGATCCTGCCAGGTTTTGAAAAATCTGTAGAGATCCTCTAACTGAATATTTGATTTTTCCAATTCAAATAGTATAAACATGGGTTCCCAAATGACTTAAAAGAGGAGAGTTAGGATTCTTCCAGTTTAGCAAAATAAGTCTGCATGCTGGTGTGAATGCAATCAGGGTTTTTTTTGTCAAGTTTACCAACCGTTAGTAGAACTGCAGATTAGTTCAGCAACTCAATTTAGTGTATGTATGTTTTAGCCTGCACACAAGCTAGCTACACATTACTCAATGGCAAGAGGTAGAAACGTTGGTATCTGGCATGCTGCATTAACATGGCTCATAAGCAATATAACAGGTATGTGTGATGGTGTGGGTCGGCTGAGCCACAACTGAGGATGCCTACACAAAGCAAGGGTAGGGTTTTTGCAAGTGAATAGTTGCTTTTATTGCAACAATTAAAAACAAATGTGTCCAAACAAATAGTGCGTGCTTCCAAAATGTTCAATAGATAAATAATCTATAAAAAAGACAGTGATGTGGAAATTAAAATCCAGAAGTTATAAAATCTGTTAAAAGAGATTAAAAACACAGACAGAAAACTATCTTTTATAACCAAAACCAAGTGCATCCCTTCAATATCAATGTTCCTCTGCTCACCCTGTTTGGGGCCCCCGAGCAGAGCAGTCACTGCCACAAACAGCCATCCCATGGCTACAACAAGGCTCCCACCTGACCCAGGCTCTGACCTCAAAGGCCATGGCGCCACAATGTGGCTCCCAGTCCGACCCTTGTGAACCTGCTGCTTTCCTAGACTTACACGGCGAATATCCATTTCAACCGATCAGTTGGCCCTAAACCGATCAGCTAGAGCCATCATCCTCTCAGCCCCTGGCTGTCAGCCTCCCCACTCCCGGGGCTTTACCTTTTTGGCTGCCTGTCCTCTCTTTTTTCTGAGTCGTTTCTCCTTACCCGCCCCTCACCCACCTTCCTGCCTTTTTTCTCTTCTTCTTTTATTTTCCTTTTTACATTTTCTTTCATTCTTCCTTTCTAACACTTGCACTTTCCTTTTAAAATAGGGGTGTGGAACACAGAATCAGCAAACTCTCCACCCAAATTTAGTTCTTCATGGGTGATCCTGCACCTGGCACTAGTGCAAGGGTGTCTGCCCTGAATCACACACGGGAACTAGTCACCATGCTCCCATGCCCTCACCCAATGACGATGTGCAGCAATTAGAGTTATTTATTTGAAAATGGGGCCCTGCTTTTAAGCTGTGGACCTGCCCTTTCACATTTGGGGGAAAAGAAGTGAATAGTACTTACCTAAAAACTCAATGATATTCTTTTCTTGCTTTAAACGTGAATTTTGAAAGCAGCACCACAGCTAAGGACAGGAACAGGTTTTCCGCTGCTCATTATTTTAATTCTTTTAGGGCCGATTCTTTTTCCTTTTCTCCTCAGGGGCTGAATAATTTTTCAAAAATGCAGTTTTCTAAAAAGAACACAAAGCAATAGTTTCTCACATAAATCAAAATAAAGTGTCTGTTTTTTTCTTGCTGTGCCATGTCGCTGCATGTTAGCAGTCTCTCTACCGCGCCCAAATCAGGGAATGCATATGTTAGGGTGGCAGCAACAGATCGCCGGAACCTCAGCTGATGCCAGTACCCCACTTTGTATTAGATCTCGATCCCAGATCACTTGCACTAAAATCTGACTTCAACAAGTCCAATTCAAAATAATAAAAGATAAGCAAAAAGCCATCCACTGAGAATTTTGCTTTGGGATTCATTCACTCTTTGCCTCTCCTAATGTTGGGCGCCATTCTAGATGTTGTTTACCCTATGCTACTTACCAACATGCAGCCCAAAATTCCTCCCAACAAAGAGGGTAATACCATAAAGTAACAGTGAGTTTTGCTGATTCAGCTGATTATTAACCTTACTCCATGGATGTCGACTTAGGTGACATCCCTGACAACCCCGTTATCGACAGAAGTTGACATCCACCCAAAAAAGTTAAAAACAGACTACATATGAACAATTGGGGGGACTTTTTTATATATAAGCTAATAAATATTTTGTATGTGTTTATTTCTAACTTAGACAAAGAAGTAATATTAGTGTTATATCACAGATAAGAACAGCAATGGTTTGATCTTTTAACTTACCCCCCCCCCAGAAAACCCCCTCTGCCCGGGGGACTGGGTAAAACCCTTTTTGACGGGGTTATTCAGCATCAAGACAGCGCCAAAAACCAGTTTGGCAAGTGATTCTGGGCGGGATTTCTCTCAAACAACCCCACAGGAAAGCCAAACTACCAGCTGGCAGACTTTAGCTCAACAAATTTTTTTGGGGGTGTGAAAGGATTTTTTGTATTATCCCAAAATATGGCAGCAAAACTGCCTGGTTGACTGATGAGAGACCATCCAGGTCGCAGTCATGTGATCTTATATCACGGGGCTGTTTATCCCACCTGTTATTTTCCCTGAAACTGTACCCATAACCCCTGTTGGGGCATCCAGAAATTTAGTGTTGATAAAAACCCTTTAAATTAATTGATAAAAAAAAAATAAGGTGTATAATTAGCCCGGGGATAAAACCACCCCCTCCCCCGGGGCATCTGTAAAGAAATTTACCAAATTAAAACAAAAATATATCACCAGTTCAGAAAAAAAATGGTATTAAATGCTGTTTATTGAAATTCAACTTTGGCACTAAAGCTTTTTAGTAAATGATATTATATTGGCCAAAATCTGATCTGGTTTTATAAAAACCTGTGGACACTGTTCCCCTAGCTGAGGCGCCCCAGATGGATACCGCCTTTCATAAGTCTAGAGATTCGGGCCGGAGGAGGCCTTGAAAAACAGTAAAAAAAATGCAAATCACTTCAAAAAATGTGGGCAATCCTTTGAGGATTATTTTAAATATTAAAAGGGACCCAACACAATTATAGGTAGTCACAGACCCCCAGGGCATTTTCATTGTTCATGACTGAATTTAAAACCCTTTCATCTGTTTTTGGCTATAAATTAGATCAGAAGTTCTGATGGGGATTTTAATGTAACATTGATGTGGAAAATGAACTTTTGCAAATGTTTCACTTATTTGTTAAATTAGTAGGATTTTTTCAGATTGTCAAAGGTCCAACCTTATAATCATAACCACACATTAGATCTTTTAAAAAAAGGCAAAGCACTCCCCCACCACCACCACCACCACCACCACCACCACCACTACCTTCACCACCACGACTCATCACTAATTTCCAACTTCCCGGGGTGGAAGGCTGAAATTTGGGGGTTTATTCCTTTCAGCTTCCTTTAAAAAGTTGGGGAGGTTTTTTATCGAAACCCCGCGAATGGTCATAACTGGGAAAAGGGTTTTTTTTCCATTTACTGTAATGGAGGAGTTCAACGCGGGGGGGTTTCGGACATCATCCCCCCCGAATCACGAGCATAGAAAACCCGGAAGACCTAAAAAAAACGGAAAAACATGCATTATATAATTGAGAAGGGTAAAAAATAAGAAAAAAGTGACAATACAAATATTATGACTTCTGCTACTGAAAAAAAAGAAGTAAAACCCACACTTTAAATTGTTATAGACAGGTGGTGGCCTTTGAATTTAGTGCCGCCCAAAAAGGCGCCGCCCGGGAATCCAATAGCAAACCCCACAAATATTCAAGGGGTTTAAGGGGCTGTGCTTAGAGAGGAAGATGATGGTCAGGGGGGGTGTTTGGTACAAAACCGCAAAACTGGGAAAAATTTAAGGCCAGGGGCTGGAAATTAAATACAGCCATGGAAGCACGAGATGGCACCAGCACAGCTGGGGAAAATTTCATGTACACCGAAAGGGGCTCAGGGAAATGACGAGTAAAAATAAAAAACAACAGTTCCAAAGACCGAACAAAAAAAAAATTACACAATTTAAAAGGCAGCAAAAATATGGGTCTAAAACAAAAAATTCATAAATCCAAAACAAAACACACCTTGAAAAGTCAAGTCCCGCTTTAAAAGGGAAAAAAGTGTAAAAAAAAACCCCGGAGCAGGGTTTTGGTCTCAGATAAAGAAGAAGACATGTTTATTGATGCAAAAAAACAATCGATGAATGAAACCGTCATCTTTCAACGATTGAAAACACGGAATGTAACTTTAACACAAACATCCTACAAATAGAACCTGATTGAAAGAAATAAATAATCAAACTTGATGACAGCAACACTAGTAACACCTTTACAAAACAAAAACTGTTTTTGACAGTCATGTTAGTTTTTTTTAAAAAGTTCCCTTTTTTTTTTCATAGTTTTTTAAAACACATCTATGAACCGGGGATATATATATATATGTTTTTATATAACCCGATCTACATACTAAAAGGATACTTTATTCGCCATCAAAATTTTTTTGGAAAGCCATACCGTGTATTATTTGATGAACGGTAAAAAAAAAGAGCGAGGGAAGGGATGACTTATTGAGGCATGAGGCTGAAAAAGGGGGAACCCATCTGAATTGGGCGATCACATTTGAAAAATATATCTTTTCAAGTTCATTTAGTCCTATAAACAAACTCAAGGGGCATTTAAAATTCCCGCCCGGGGGTAATTTTATCCGCCCCTGAGATCATTTTATATACGATTATTGTTATAAAACCCCAAAAGCGGTACCAAAAACAAGATCCCATAAGCAGCCAGCGCCTTCCAACACCCCACTGAGTTAATTTGTATTGGGTTTAGCTCACAATGCTGAAGAGAAAAGTTATTCTGAAAATAGATTTTAAAAAACCGTGGGAGGTGAGTATATGTTTACTAAAAACCGGGTCTATTTTGGGGCTAGTTGTAATTACAGAATTTAATCTAAGAGGGACTATGAGACAAAAACATCAGGAAACCCTGAATGAAAGCAGAAGATACAGAAAAGAAATTTAAAAACACACTTCAGCGGATTTTAACCCTGGGACAATCACAAAGTGATTTCAAGTGAAGCTGCTTTTTTGGGAGACACAAAAGCACCAGTGCACCGCCCCACTTTCCCGTTTCCAAGTAATTTTAAAACCGTCTTACTACGTGTTCCCAAAAGATTTGCTGATAAACTGAGTGCACTGGAGTTTGCACGGGCTTTACCTAAAAAAAGTCTTTTTATGCGGAACCTTGTGATGTTTTAGCAATATCTGGAGAAGCTCTTCTCAGTGATAAAGACTAAAAACAGCACACAGGAGTCGCCACTGATGAGCAACAATCCATCCTGGGGAATCTCCACAAAACAGAACCCCACACCAAACATAAACAACCTTTGGGGCCAAAAAGTGCCGGGCCCAGCTCAAAATGACATATGAGCAAAGAAAAATGAATGATTTGATTTATTATTGCTGAAAAAAAAACATTTCATTTATATTTTAGGTTTTTTATCATGTTTATATTTGAATTTGTATATTTTGACAGGATATATTTTTATGGGGAGAAAATTTTGGGATATTTAAAATCTAAGTTTTTTTTTATATAAAATTACAAAGAGTAAAGAAATGTGAAGTTTGTTCTTTAACGTTTTTATTTTAACTTGTATAATTTGAAGGATAAATTTTATGGAAAAAAAAAAGTTGTTTAAGGTTTGGTTTATTTTTTTACAATAATATTCCGTCTGTTTTTCCCATTCCTACCAAAGATATTTCTGTCGATAAATAAAAATTCCTTCTTTTTAAAAAATTTAAATAGAATTTGAACAAATAGAAGTTCATAAATCCACGAGACTTATAAGAGCGGAGTTATCCGCTTTAACAAGCGGGTTACTGAAAATTAAATTTTTGGGTGTATATATGTAGATATGTATGTATATGTATATATATGTTTATATATGTGTTTTTATGTATGTATATATATATGTATTTGTGTGTGTATGTATGTATGTTTTATGTTTTTATGTTTTTTATATGGTGTATATATGTGATATATATATGTATATATATATATATGTGTATTTTATAGATATGTATATATAAAAGTATATATGTTTATGTTGTGTGTGTAAATATATATATATATATGACAACCATAAAACCAAACAGTAAAAAAACAATTAATTGACAATCATGTTAGTATTTTAAAAATGTTTCCTTTTTTTTTTCAGTTTTTAACTACTTCTCCCCATGGCTGGATTTTGCTAGTTTAATTATAACTTACAAAGTTGAAATTCAAAATTTAAATATTACTCCATTAAATGAATTTATTTCCCCATCACCCTTTAAATTTCATTGATTTAGTCCGCTGCTCAACATTCCAAGATTAAAACAAAGACAGTAATCAGTGTCTTCAAATGTATAGATACCCGAATGACTGTTTAAATAGTAGTTCTAAATGAACGTGGAAACAAAAGCTATCTGGCTCCATTAAACAAAGTGTAAAAAATAAAATTCCTTTAAGAACTCGTAAATATTCAAAATGATATAGAACAACGTACATGTCTTTCAAATTGATACAAGGGTTACAAATAAAAACCTCTTTAAAGTCGCAAATAATTCTTAATAGAAAATAATAAAATCCCAGTTAGAACAGTAAAAAAACCAAATAATTTGAGAAAACAGTAAAATCCTGAATTAGCGGGAAGTCTTTTGAACTTTAATTTATAAAATAAGCCCTAGCCCTCAGATCCAGTCCAACCAAAACTAGTTAAAATTTAGTAATTTTATCTGAATAGCGATTTAAACCCAATTATAAATAGCCTTACTCGGGCCAATCCAGTCCAACACTAAAATTGCCAGGTTTCTTAAAACCTTTTTAACCTTAAATTTAAAGACCCTAGACCCACACCCATACTTAATAATTATAGGTCTATTTCAAATTTACCATTTCTCTAAAATATAGAAAAAGAAAGTCTCCAGTCAGCTTCAGTCACCCCTTTACGCTTACAATTTATTTGAGAAATTCCAGTCTGGTTTTTGACTGGTCATAGAAAGAAACTGCACTAACACAGGTTGAAAAGAATTCGATATCCTCTGATGAAGGAAACTCCACTGTAATTATGTTGTTAGAATTGGGCAGCATTTGACACCATTGCCCTTTTCTATTTTACTGCACAGGCTAGAAAACGATGTTGGGCTTACAGGCCCCGTTTCCCTTGGTTTAGTTCTTATTTATCAAATCGATCCAATATGTACAGAAATGTGCTGACAGTACCCATCATTATACACAAAAGTTCAATATGGTTCCAAAGGCTCAGTACTGGGACCTCTACTGTTTTTACTTTACATGCTTCCACTGGGATCTCTATTAGGAAACATAATGTTAATTTTCACCATGCAGATGACACCCAGTTATACCCTTTCATTTAAATCAAATGAAGTTTCTCCGATGTTGTCTTTAATTAGTTTTGTTAGTGAATTAAAGGAGTGGATGAATGAGAACTACTTGTCTTTGAATACAGATAAAACAGAAATGTAAATTGTTGGAGGGAATGAAAACTGATCACAGCAATATTTTGTCATCATTTAACTCACTTGAATCCCAATTAATTTTACTGAATCAGCCCACAATCTAGGAGTTATCTCGATTCTAGTATGTCATTTAAAGCACATATTACAAAAATTGTCCAAAAAATGTTTCTTCCATCTTAAAAATTTTAGGAAATTAAGGTGCTTTCTAAATAAACAGGGGTTCTGAGAAATTAATTCATTCATTTATCTCTAGTAGGATTGACTACTGAATGTGGTGTTCACTGGTTGTTCAAACTGTTCTTTATACAGCTCCAGTTAATCCAAAATGCGGTTGCAAGAATTATTACAAGAACAAGAAAATATGAACACATAACTCCAGTTTTTAAAACCACACTGGCTCCCGGTTAAGTTTAGGGCAGATTTAAAAAATCCTCCTTTTAACGTAAAAAAGCATTAAATGGCCGAGGTCCGGCTTACTTGACTGAACTCTATCATGACTTACAAACCTGAGGTACATTAAGATCTCAAGATGCCTATCTGCTTACGATCCAAGGATTAATAAAATTACAGTGGGAGGTCGAGCTTTTAGTTACAGGGCCCCTAAACTTGAAATGGTCTTCCTGTTCTATAAAGATGACCCTTCGTCCCAGCCTTTAAATCTCAGCTGAAGACTCACTACTTCAGTTTAGATATTCTGACTAGAGCTGCTGATTAACTGTACGGACTGATCTCTGTTGTTAGTCATTAGCACTAAAACATAAGTACCATGATTGTTATAATTTGTTACTAACCTCACCTATTCTGTTTCTTTTCTCGGACTAAATGTGACAATTGGTGCCACGGCCCACCGGGACAGTTGTTTGCCTGCCCTGGTAAAAGTCATCCCTGATGGAGGATCACGGGAATCATGGGAAAAGGGGTCCTTTCATGGATTGGCTGGAATGGCCAAATGGGAGGCAGCTTGATGGAGGAGGTCACCAGGACTCAAAAAATATCCAAAGCTTATTATGTGATATCATCCCCTGTTAAATTCTGCCCCGACTTCAAAAAATTTTTATTATTATGCTGTATTAAGGATTTGTTCTGTTCTGTGTATTGTATTGTATTGACCCTTATTTGACACCCACTGCACGCCCAACCTACCGGGAAGGGGCTCTTTGAACTGCCTTTCCCAAGGTTTCTTCCATTTTCCTACAAGGTTTTTTGGGAGTTTTTCCTTGTCTTCTCAGAGAGTCAAGGCTGGGGTGTCAAGAGGCAGAGCCTGTTAAACCATTAGCGACTTCCTGTGTGATTTTGGCTATACAAAAAAAAACTGTATTGTATTGTATTGTACCCCCATTTGTCTGAGATATGGCTGTTTGGGATTGCTTTGAATCAGAGGCCATTCTGTAGCTCGACATTTAAGGATTTGGACAAAGAATGTATACATTTTGTTGCTTTACCCCCTTTCTCCCTCACTCCATCATGATGAAGGTGCATCTCACACACCATGGACTGAAAGAAGACCACACTGAGAAGCACAACTTAGCAGCCATATTGAGAAAAGCATGTGGCTTTTTTTTGAAGAAGCTGACTAAAAAAGTTGACTTTAACTAGAGACATTTTCAGTAACTAACAAGTATGTGTGCTACCTGAAACTAAACATCAGCATTTATCAGGTTGTATGGGTTTCCAGTATTCAAATGTACTTTGCTTATTCATTATTTTTACATATATTATTAATAATACATTATTTAAAGTTGTAACTAACTCCTGCCAGTCTTTTTACTCCTACCTAATTACCCGAGGTTATAGTTGTAGAAAGGAAGGTGGGGGAAGTTATAAAGTACAAACCTTATAAACAGTGGTAAGTCTATGGGATTTGAGGTATTCTGACAAAGGCTATATATTAATAATACAAAAGGGGAAAATAGAGTAATATAGAGTTCTACCGAGACAAAACACCAACCAGGATCATTTGATTATAACATGCAAAAATAAAAAATACTGAAAATTTTTTTAATAAATATTTCCTGTTTCCCGACAGTTGCCCAAAAAGCATGATTTGTGATTTTTTACTGCAGTGTTAATTTAAAGTTTTATGTCAATTATTTATTTAAATTAATTATATAACCAAATTTTTTTTGCCAATAAACCTTTAAAATAATTGATTAAAAATAATAACTTTTTTTTGCATAAAGATAAAAATTTAAAAGTCTTTCACTTGAAACAGTTAGTGAAATAAAAATAATAATATAAATGTTTGGTTTCTACCTCACATTTAATATGAAATACAAAACCATACAAAATTTGTTTTTTCAGATCACCAAAAGCCGTCGTTTTGACTCTTTAGATTTGGCTATAAATTCAGTAAAGACTCGTGATCTTTAGAAAATTGAGCACAGGGAGACAGCTTTGAAGAAAACAAAACCCACAAGTGAAATGGTCATACAATATGAATCAAATAAATCAAAACACATTTAAAGAAAATCTTTGGGGGACCAACGAGATTCAGATATTAACCCGGTCTCTATGCTTAATGGCTCTATGATTTTTTTATACTTTTCAGTGTTTTTTTTTTATTCTGAAGTTTGTTTTTTTTATTTGTTTTGTAATTTATTTTTGATTTCGTAAATTCAATTTATTTATATAGACATTTAAAACAACATAGTAATGTTGCAAAGTGTTTTTAAAAATAGAATAATAGTAAAAAAAAAACAATAAACAATAAAACATAAAAAAGTAATAAAATAAGAACATAAAATAAGACAGATAATAAATAAAAAAAATGTTATATGATCCCAAAAAGGAAACCATCAAATTTTGGGTCACTGAATGCAAGTGAAAAAAATGAAAGTGAGTTTTTTTAAACTGTTTTTAACAGTTCAATTGAGACGCCCTTTTTTTTGATGAGGAGTTTCCCAAAAGGCCCCCGTCCCCTTGGTTTTAATTTTAGAGGCAAAAGAGACAACTGAAGAAGATCTAAATTCTGGGTGGTGGTGTAAAAAACACAGTTCAGATAAATAGGCAGGAGCAAGCCCATTTAAAGATTTAAAAAAGCAGCAAGATTTTAAAATTAATCTAAAAAGAAAGGCAGCCAATGTAAAGAAGCCAAAATAGAGCTCATACTTCCTTCCCCCCAAAACAGAAAGCAAGCGCAGATTTTGGACCAGTTGCAACCATGATCAGAGATTTGTTAACCCAGAATACAAATTGAAAATGGAGGGGGAAAAAAAAAAAGCATGAGATTTTTAAATTTTTAGAAAAAAAAAAAGGCTTATTTTACCAAAGACAAGTTGCAACCTGATCAGAATTTACGCCAAAAAAGAGGTTACTATCAAAAGAAACCCCAAGATTCAGACTTGAGGTTTGTAAAAAAAAAAGGGGCCCAAGCCCAATTTGGGTTTTTAGCGGGAACCACCAGAAAATTGTTTTATTCTGTTTTTAAATCAAGAAAAAATAATTTATTCAGGACTTGGGGATGGGTTTTTGAGTTGCAAACAGGAATATAAACCGTTTCAGCATAGAGTGAAAAGAAATGTTCATTTCCTAAAAATCCCCACTAGGGGGAAGGTATATAGAGAATAAAAAAGAACCCAAAAAGGATCTGTGAGGAAACCAATTTGAGGGGCAGTAGATAAAAAAAGGGAAAAAGTCACTGAAAAAAATCTAAAGTTAAATATGACCTGAACCAGTAAGAGCAGCCCGCCCCAACAAGATGTTCGTGCTCAGCAATATTTCATGGTCAAGGGTTAAAGGCAGAGGGAAAGTCAAGGGGGGACAAGGACTGCCGCGATCACTTGAGTCAGACTAAAAATGCTTTAACATTCGAGGCCGCCTCAACACCATGATAATGCAAATTAGATTAGATCTCAAATAAATTATTGAGTTAAGGTGATTGACCAAAAAAAAAAAAATATTTTTTTTTTAGAATTTTAGCCCCGAAAAGGGGCAGCTGGGGAAATTGGGCAAAAATTTTTAAAAATCCAGGATCTAATCCCCCCTTTTTTTGATGGGGACGGACTGGGAGTTTAAAAATGAGGCAAACCCCACATAAAAAAACTTTTTAAGGCGAAAGATGGGGCCCAAACATCCAGGCTTCCACTAAGAGGGTTTGGGGGTACAATATCGAGGGGGTGGAAGCTGGTTTAAGGGGGTCAAAAATCTTTTAGCATTGAAAGTGAGACTTGATCAAAGGGAAACTAGAAAAAGTCATGAATAAAGTAGGGTTCATAGCCAGTTTGAACAATGCCACGCGGATAGTATCAATTTTTGGGCAAAGAGTGATAGAAAATGTTTAAAGAATGAACAGTGCTATTTAATCCATCATAGAATGAGGGTGAATGGCCATTAATTGAATTAAATAAAACCCTAGGATTGTTTGAATGACGGATACTAAATCCCAAAAAATTCATTTTTTTTTCCCCGGGGGGGGTTTCTTTTTAACCTCTTTTTTGGCCCTTGGGGGGCAATTTTTTTTTTTTTTTTAAAAAAAAAGGGGAAAAAAAATTTTTTTTTCCTTTTTTAAAACTTTTTTTTTTTAAAAAAAGATAAAAAATTTTAGGTTTTTTTTTTTAAAAAAAAAAAACTTTTTTTCCAAACGCCC
>NW_024383000.1:0-31480 GCF_016835505.1 Polypterus senegalus | reverse complement strand
TACCAACCTAAAAGAATGCTACTCATGGTTTGACAGAGTTCACATATTCTTCCAGTCTTCACTTTTACCTCAATTAGTTGGCCTAAATCGGATCGTCCTATTTGAGAATGAATCGCTTGGCCCCAAGGGATGTGGCCCCCGCTGCAGTATGCGTCCCTTATTTTTTTGTATTAAAAGTGGTAACCCTACTCTGAATGTGACCCTGGTAGTTCAGGGGCTGAGGCCTGAATTGGGATCACAGAATCAGCAACATCTGCATTTTCTGAGGAAGATGGACTGATGATCCAGAAGATGTTGTTTGGGGTCTAATGAACAGTGTATGATGATGATTGAGGACTGATTTAATTCACCAAGACACCAATTAAGGTCAATTTCTGAACGTTTGACAGTATCTTCTTCTGCTCTCTGTAACTCCTGAACCGATACTCCTAAAAGGGTATTCGATTTAGAACACAATGTTAAATGCTGAGTCTCTAGGCTTTGTTTTACTGGTTTTGTTGGCTCACTACATTATCCTTAATTTCTTGTTTGTGACAATTTTTTTAACAGTATCACACATTTTTAAGAGTGATGAAATACAGTTTGAATTATTTGTGATGAGATACTAAAAATAGTACAACAGCCAATCCCGTTATTCCTGTTTAAGACATTAATATTCATTCTATAGTTGATTCGATGTACAGAATTTTTTTTTCAATTTCACATGAATACACTGTAAAAAATCTTCATGTAAAATTACAGTAAATTACTGGCAGCAGTTTTGCCAGTAAAATGCTGTTTTATTACAGGATTTGTACTGTAGAAATAGACTACAGTGCATTGCTGTATTTTAATATACAGTTTTTTACTGTAATTTGGACTGTTTACTGTATTTTAGTGGTAAATAATTATTTGGACAACTTGCATTTTTAACAGCATTTTTATTGTTAGGTTACTACTGTAAACAGTGACAATTGCTGAACTTACACAGTGATTTACTGTAAATGCACAAAAAAATTATATATAAAAAAGTTCAATGAGTTGTTTTCATGTTCTTTCTCCCACAACAAAAGAACAAAAAAAAACCAACACAGGGAGATCATAAGCTCTGTTTGTTAATTACTAGTCAACTGTGTTTAAACCTTTTCTGGAGTAAAGGTGAAAAATCCTTTTCCTTGTTTCTTGGTGACCTCCCATTTGGCAATGCAGTTATAAGAAAATGAACATTATACAGTTCAAGAATTGCCTAATTATTGAAAACAAAAAAGACAACATAAACCCATTTACCAGAAAAGCAAGTTCTTTACAAAAACAATAAATCACCATAAAAAATAAGTTATCTGTTTTTTGAAAGGATGTAAATGTCTAGAAAATGTTGTGTTGTGTGTAGTCACGTTATAAATGCTCTCTGAAAGCCAGAGTTTGCCTCTACTAGTGTTAGTTTCTAACTATAATACACTGAATGTGTAGCTTTTTAACATGCCCATTAAACAAAATTCCACTGAAAGTCCATCAATTTCCTTATGAAGGTGCACACATGTGGGTTAAGGGCTGCTTGTTTTTTTTTAACCTCCTTCCCAGTTCGCTTGCTGTGAATCTTCCCTTGGTAAGCTTTGGATCCACGCTCTGGGTTAATGCCAATAAAGCATCTAGCAATGACAAAATAAACAAAATCATGTTATTTGGTTCTCATGGTAAGTTTCTCATGGAGCAAAAGCAGAAAAGGGGCCATTAACTTCAGTCCCAATAGTCACCAAAAATAAGCTCTGACACCTCTTTGATACTGAAGAAGAATAAAAACCTGTTGGTAACAAACATTCAGTGACTGACATGGTGGTTCCTCACCTACAATACTATACAGTGCATTAAGCAACATCTATCAACATACCTCTGAATAAACTCCAGTGTGCAGCATGCCTCGTTCTGATACTGTACGTTGAAGTTCTAAAAGCTGGCGAACAGTGTGGCAAGACCCAATAGAAATGACTCTCCCTCAGTTACTACATGGCCCTCTATAGACACCATCCAGCGATTTGTCTCTTCCACTGGGCCTGCAGTAAGAAAGTTCAGATTGGGTCAGGGTTGTTTTGGTGTCCACAGGGGTTCCTGCCCTGTATTAAGTAGGTGGTCACAATGTTATGGCTGATCAGTGTATAAACTGTATCTATCCATGCATACCTACCTAGAACAATCAACCGAGGGCTGTCAGGCAATGTTAGGGACCTTTCAACATCAGCTGCAGAGGCGGCTACCTGTACAAAAATAAATCTCCTATTACATTTAAAATGTAAATACATGTATTTGATAATTGTTATCTCAACATAAAATTTAAACATATTTAAGCTCATTTAAGACATTGTTTTACAGGTCTACTGTTTCTATTCTCATAGTTCCATTCAGAAGGTGGAGGACCTGTTTACTGTACCAGTTTATTTTCCTGTAGTTTCATTTGGCTCAGCAGCCAATTTTGAACTGGAAATACTTTACACTTTTGTATGCATTTTGTATGCATTTCCAGTCATCATATTCTTATTCAAATAAAGAAAAATCACAATTCACTCATCACACATTTCTTTCCATTTTATTAATTCCATCCACCATATTGAATACAAAGAAAAAAATTAAAAAGTTAATCAGTCATGATCGATGAGAGTTGAGAAATGAGTGTGTCCACTCGACCTCCACATCTTTGTGGTGCATGCTTTAAATGCTCTGAAGCACACATCCTTATAAAGCCCTCTCTGGCTGCGGGTCAAATTTCATGACTCCATCTGCGCGAGGTAGAAAAAGACAAGTGTAGTTGAATTATGAAGGTAATCTGCAGTCATACACCAAGTCCCCATATTTGAAAGCAAAATAGGTTGCCTATGCACCCACTACCAATACTGGATTAATACAAAACCATGTAATATGAATGTTAAAGATAGTCCCAGCTAGTAGACATTAGGCGGAAATCAGGTTATAAATCAAATTAGTACAGATTGGCAAGGGCTAATGTTCTTGCCTTAGCCAACATGAAATATGAGGCTTACCTTGTATTGCTCTACTAAACCTTTGTGTTCTCCAAAGGTTTCTTGCCCTTTTCTACTTCCCTTCATATTAAACCTCGCCATCAGGGCATTGCTGAAGAGCCTAAAAAAAAAGACATTTATAAATCAATGTGAATGAAATACATAGGAACAACATCAATGTAGTATAAAGGCTTTATGACGTGTGATCAGTGTACCCTAGAGTTTGGCCCCTCTTTTCAGAACAGCTGGTGCTGGTCTATAAGACCACAATGCGTTGTGAATTTATAATTTCACTTAATTTTTATCTATTATGACATACTCAAGACATTGTTTTATGCAAACAAAAATTGATGTTATAATGGTACAAAAAATATCTGCAGGGTAAAAGATGGAACTTTTCTTATTCAGTATATTATAGTCCTATTATTAGATCCAAGATTCAAAATTTCATAAAAAAGAAAATGCAAAAATTTATCAAAGGGCACAAGGGTTAAGCAAGAAAAAAGGCAAATGAAAACATGTATGGGTGGTCCACACCCAGAATAAAAAGTTCAAGCAGAGCACCCACCCACCCACAATTCATACTGTATATGAGAAACATACCGGTCAAGGACTTTATGGTTACAATTCTTGGTGTTCTTCCCTCAGCATACGTGCAATTTGCAGCACCTGTTGGAATTAGTCCATTATAAAGTTGACTGACACTCCTCAGAAGAACCGAACAGTGTTGCACTGTATTGTATTGTGTTATGCAAGACTCCATTATTTTCAGACTTGTAAAACCTACCAGAATTATCAAAAGCTTGCGCATCACAGAGCGTTGCTCCTCTGCTTATCAAAATCCTCCATAGTCTCCATCCTCAAAATACTTACGGCTGAAGAGGCAGGTTCTGCTTTCTTGTACTGATCGCAGAGTCAAACAGCAGGGTTAAGACCTTGTTCTGAAACACTGAAATACATTTATTGATTACTATGATTACCTTAGAATAGCAAGGCTAGCTAGCTGGTTCAAAATTATTTTTACAATCGGTTTCAGTGTTTATCAATACAGTAGATAGTGTTGGAGAAACAAAAAGTTCAAACAAATGTTATAATATAACATAGTTGAAACAACCCTACAATTGATGGTGGAAAAACATAAGCCACTGCTATAACTGAAAAACGGTTTGTAGACCAGAGAGAACAGTAGACAAAGAGAGAAAGTTGTAGTAGTAAGTCTCTCTCTCATCTCACACTGCCAATTGATCAAATACTTACCATCTCTAGGCAATGGGAATGTCCATTTTAGATCTGTCACTGCATCTGCACCACAGAAAGTTTAATTTAGACATTGCCAAATGACAAGCTTTAACAGATTTGGGCAGGATTAGAAGAGAAATAATCTTAAATATACGTGGTTAAAACAATTACAGGTTCATCAGTACGACTAACTGAGTTGAGAAGTGTTTTGATGAAATTGCGGCCTTTGGACAACTCACCATGCCTTGGCCTGTCATAGGGGCTGGTAAGATCACTGTGCCGGGATCTTTCATCACATCTGTGAAGCATCAGTGCGGTGTGACCCGTCATGCCTGTCCGTGTGCCTCGAACCACTGTGCCGTGACCTGGAACTGTGTCTGGATCCTCTGCTGGACCTACCTCTGGACCTAGTACCATTTAAATTTATTTTAAATCACTTGCATGCATAATACCATAACACGGAAACAGACTAACACCTACTGGAGTGAACCATTATTATCTCCTGATTTCCTTCTGCAGCTGACCACGATTATTTTTTACTGTCTACCGTTCATCTTTATTTTCTGTTTTGCTTATTATGATTGGCTTCGACGACAGACGTTCCCTTCTTCCATTTTTGGGCATTCTCTTATCATTTCCCCTTCCTTGGCCTTCAAGTTAAGCTTTAATTAAAACGAAATATGGCATGTACCTTTATGTAATCATTTGCTTGGCATGTCTGACTTGCATTAATTTCTGCACTAAGGTTAAAGCCTTATATATTTTTCTATATTTATTCCTGCTAGTACATTCCATTTTCCATATATTACATCATCTTGACCTCGTTTGTAGCAATGCCTTTGCTGTTTCTGCTCACTCACTATTCCAGCTGGCCTCTCACGTGCCTACCATGACCATTTTTCTGCATGATGTCATTGGTATCGTTCCTTCCTTTCTAGCCTTCAAACAACAGGTGTTCATATTCCCCCTTCTTTTGTCCTTGATAGTTTCTGGGCGTCATTCTCTTTCTATTCTGTCCTTCCTTTCCCAATATTGGTAATTTTGCTTCAAGCTACAAAAATACAATATGACTAATGTTTTTATTATTTAACTATTGGCTTGACTTATCTTATTTGCTTAACATGTCTAATTTTTGTTAAATCTAATGTTTCAAGAAGCTGTTAATTGCTAATACATAGATTTTTTATCTTCCATATAATTAGAAAGCAGTGTTTCTTTAACCTTTGAATTAAACTCACACACTTGTTTGAGAGCGCCTTGCATCTCCAGTTATCCATCTACTGTATCTATTTAAGTTTGTTTATTTGATATAACAATGCTGTACCAGACTCCAACATTTTTTAGAATACTGTAATTCTCAATTTTGGATTATCTTTGCTATTTGAAGGAGTACTTGACTTTCTGCAGTATACATTTCCCGATCAGTGAAATTCGACTGTACCTTTTTCTTTAATGTCCAGTTGTTTTTTGTTACTTTCCTTTTTCTAGTTGCTGTGGTGGTTTATTTTTAAACTTTGGCTCCCCTATTTGCATTTTAACTTTTTTCTAATGCTTGCTTGTGTTAATACTTTAACTTGCATTCTTAGACTAAGTATTCTTGTATTCTTGTAATGTACGTGGATAATATAAATATTTTGAAATCTCATTGTCTGACATAATACAGTTTTTACATTATAGAGCTTTCATTCTTTTAAAAGTGTTCTTAACTATTTATATTTTTTGCTGATTGCCACATTGTATTATCCATCTTTGATGATGTTGTTACCGGACATAAACTTGTCATTTCTTTTATATATTGCATGACAGACAGTACTGTTTATTCATTTTCAGCCTGAGGCCACATGAGAGTGGGCTTGCCAAGGTTTCACGTCAGGCTCCGGTTCCTGAGACCATTTTCGAAGACGTCTCTAATTCTAAACAAACGCTCAAAATACGTGTAGAACGCAACCCAATTAGAGAAATGCGTCTCTAAACAACAACAAGACAAAAGAGTTGTAAACGGACTGCTGTAATAGTTGTAATGTTCAATCCTACCGTGAGCTAAAAAGTTGGTTACATGGCCTTCACTTTCGTGTATAACCTAAACTACTAATAGAGGGTGCACACAACAAACTACTTGAAAAGGAAAATAGTACAATGCAGGCAATAAAATTCAAATAGTTTAAAAGGTGACAATGATGTAACTTACAAATAAATACATTTATCAGACTTACTAAACCAAAACCTGTCAACACGAGAAGTATACTCCTGCAGCCGGCACAGTTTTTAGACTCTAACAGCTCCACACACCTGTTAACATCGTAAACATTTAAACAGCATTAAAAGGAAGGACCAAATTCTGTGCCCACAAAAATTAACGAAGAAAGAAAAACCTACCTCGTTTTAATTGTATGAAACATGTAACATAAAAAAAACTAATATCTTTGGAAAGTTATGCTAGTCACTTAAGGATTAAATAACAGTTAAATATTCATTATATTAGAATGGGGTTAGGAATATAAAGAACATTTACTCATCTAACTTAATCATTAGCTTACAACATAACGTTACAAACGAGGAATTCTGATTTATTTTTCACCTCTGGTGTTATACTGTATATTCTCTCGGTTCAGTTATCCAGGTCTGCTACAAAACTTCGATTAACTGCGATTTAACATTATCTAAAATGAATACTGGCGTGGCTCAATAAAAAACAATCTTAATATCCGACACACACCTAGCCTATCACTGGTGAGCTTTTCCAAGTCTGCAGGTGATGGAATACTTTGGTGATTGTGCTGATGTAAGATGATGTTAACTTTCCACTTCATTTACTGCGATAAACTGAACACCAAGTTAAGCACAAACCAAAACAAACACACTAATCACAATAGCATTCCAACAAGAAGACAAACACTTTAAATTGAATTAAAAAAGTGTGGATTACGCCAGGTGTAAATAGTTCAATTTTAAATCAATTTCTCTTCTATATGTTACCAAAAGAAAAAGAATAAAAGGTTTGCGAGTTACTTAAGACAATGTCGTCTGTTTGATCTTCATTGAAAAGAATTTCTTGTCAGTGACAAGAGAGATGACCCATCAGCGGATGATGCTGACTCTTGTCGGACACGCTCAACAGCGTTAAAAACTCGATTAAAAATACCAACTGCTGCTGAATCTGAACAACTCCCACCTTCTACCAGATCGCCGTCAGCCATTTTGGAACTTTTGTATTTATTTCCGATTCAAAGGCAATTCCACCGAACTCCAGCAAACAGTTCCAAGTTCAGCGTTAAAAAGAGGAGGTGAATACCTGCAGCAGTAAATCTAGTCAAAGTTACTGACACTTGCACATGTCGCTGCTTGCTGATAATATATTACTGTTTGATTTCTACAAACCACAGCGTGAAGAACACTTTGTATGGAGGAATAAAAATGCCATTTTGTGGGGCAGAACCTGATAACATGCTTTTCAAATTTGATATTGAGTTTTTAAAATTTGATATCACGCTTTTGAAATTTGATATCGAGCTTTTGATTTTGTTGTGTAACATTAATGCTACCTTGAAAATAAATTGATCAGAAAAACATATTCTCCTTCAAAGATGGTAACTATTCATGGGAACCTGGCAAATATAACATTTTTTTAATCCAATGTGTGATTCTTTAAAAATAAATGACAATATAGCACAACAAACCAACTATACTCATCTGCCGTATATGTCATTTGCAAATCTAAACATCTATGGAACAAAAAGTTGTTCAACATTAACACTAAGTATACATATTTGTTTTGGGTATTTCAACATGGAATGCATGCAAATGTTCATTAAAACATAGAGTCTCCAAAGCTGTGACAACTAAGATTACTTGCTCATCTATTACTAGAATGGCTTTTACTTTGTGAAGCGCTGCAATTTTCATAAGAAACTTCACTGCAAACAATCAAATCTGTGCGATTTTCAGCCCCAAGGTACTTCACCCATTTCACCGATAAAACACTGGTAGACTCTGAAATGTTTAATTGAGCAAGGTCTTTACCCCAGGCACGCGTGATATAAAAGGTGTTGCTTTTAAACGCTTCTGAAACATTAGATTAAGCATAAATTAGAATGTTAAGCAAATAAGATAGGTCAAGCAAATATTTAACTAAAAAATCAGTCATACTGCATTATTTTTTAAGCTTGAAGCAGAATTGCTAGTGTGGGAAAGGAAGAACAGAACAGGACAAGAATGACGTGCAGAAACTAACCGAGGACAGGATAAGGAGGAATGAGAACACCTGTTCTCATGGGGCCAACAAAACAAAGGAGCAATACCAGTAACAAATGCAGGAAAATGGTCCTGGAAGGCCGTGAAGCCAAGATAGGAATGAGTGAATCAGCAGAAACAGCAAAAGGCATTGCTGCCAAAGGTCAGAGATAGTGTAATGTATGGGAAATAACAAAATGAATATATTCAAGCACTAGCATAAAATAAATATAGAAGAATACATTAGAAATTAACTTTTGGGTAGAAATTAAGGCAAGTCAAAGCATGCGAGGCAAATGATTAAATAAAGTGTCATATTTCTTTTTAATTAAAGCAGTTTAGAGCATCCAGACAAACCATTCGAAGTCAAAAAAGAGGGCCTTTGATGGGAGACCCATAAGTGGAAAGAAGAATGTCTGTACTGTCATGGCCAGTGAAAAGAAATGAAAACAAAAACAGAAATTAGAGATGAACAATGGACAGTAAGAACAGGTGCAGAATGAGCTAATTGAGTGAGCACGAATTGGGGTATTATATAAACTTGGATTGCTGGCAGACTGTTAAGGCTCAGCTCAATTTGGCCGTATTGAGTTGAGTCCGTGTTGTCTTGTGTTGTTTTATTGCAATAAAGAAACAAAACTCTGTTTATCTATCACGAGTCCTAATAGCCTTCATTTCAGGATACTGCAGAATCTTAAACCCATGCCTTGTCACTTATTTAAAACATGGAGTGGCCATGATGTACTAACCTTTTTGAATATAACAAGATACTCACCAATAAGCATTGTGGCTGGCTTATTTTTTTCTGTTTTTTTTTTCGGCCTTGTGCTGATGGAGGAAGGAAGTGAAAACAACAGCAAAATAGAAGAAAGGTCCACTGTCCCAACCCTGAGAAAAAAAGTAATGTTTCCAAAATGCAAACAAAGTTATGGAAAATCTTGAAAAAATACCTTCACATCTGTAGCTTCATATCAAAAATGGCACTGAGTAATGTAGTTTGTAATTCAGCCTTTTACACGAGGGAAGTAAAATCCTCTTACCAAATAAATCTGTTGCATTCTCTTCTGTTGTTGTGCACTGCTTGAATCAGTTCTTGAAGATCTCTGGATTGTGACAGACCTATACTTTGCTGAATAAATTTGTATTTAAATGAGACGACCACCTCTCCAAAGCTTTTGCTTGATGTACTATCTCCAAAAAAGCATGATAAAGTCTTGCTCAATCTGTATAGAGTACAATTATTTAAGAAAATTAGACATTCAAAAATGTTTTCAACGCCATGCTGGGGAAATGTGTTTTAGACCGTATTTAAATAGAAAAATACATACCAAGCCTTTAATTTCTTTTAAACCAGAGAAAACAGATAGCACATTGCAGCACATATTTCATCATGGACCATCTTCTGCCGATGGCTGGATAAATCTTCATTTTCTGCTTGACTGTTTCCTCATCTGAACAATGTTTCATCAAGGAAATGGCTTCTTTGCATTGTTCCCTCATTCAGTACAGGTTGAGAAATGGACAAAAGGCTCACGTCAGGATGTTGGGCCTCCTGTACACAACTGGTATGTTAATCTTTTTTTTCCTCGGGAGGCTACTTTCTTTGTATTGTAGTCTTGAGATGCTCGGCTAAATAACCTGATTCACTCTATGGGTCATAGTATAGTGCTCCCTGAAAAAAAGTTAAAGTGCTCTTTATATATAAATCGAGGACTCCCTTACAAAACAAACCAACTATAACTCCCAAACAAAATTAATACTTGTAGGAAGCGTTTTGATAATTACAAAATAGCATTTCAAAGGCTACCCCTATGAAATAAAATTTCAATAATCAATACTTACATAGCCATTTTTTGGAAAAGGGTCTTTCAAATAAAGGGAGGAGGGAAGACAATTCCTCTTGCATACATCTCCCTTACATGTCTTGAATGAGTGTTGTCATAACAACAGACCCATGTACGTGTGTAAAGTAAGTTTCCTGCATACTGTTAATTAATAGTCAGGTTTGAAGTTTTTGTTAGTTTGCTAACCCATCAAAGGTAACATACCCATAAGTTTCTGTCATTTTAGCAGTAGAATGTGACCATTTGGCGTCTTGTACCATCCATTAAGTTTTGGTCTGCATGTATGAGGATATCCAGAAAAAAGTTATAGCTATTAAAATGAAAAATTAATATATTTCAACCAAGGTACAAGGGTATGTTCCAAAATATGTGTTTATTTCTCCATATAATTTGCAAATCAACTTCAGTGCACTTGTCAGCCTGGGCACCAGCTTTTTATACCCTAAGTCAAGTATGTCGGCTCCACCTCCGAAAACCACCTCTCCACTGTCTCCTTCAACCTCCTCCGCCGTTGGAAGCGACCAACATAACGAAAGAAATTGAATTTAGAAATATAACAATATCTGGAAGTGTTCTTTTTAAGATACATGTAAAATATGTATAGTAAAACCAAATGTTCAACACTCACCTACAAAACTGCAAAAGTTTGACCTGTTCAAGTACAAAACTTCAGAACGACTGCAAAGACACTTCTCGGTTGGTTAGCGGCATTTGAAGAAGCTGGAGTAGTTTACCAGCTCTGAGTTATGGAATTACATCCACAGACAGACAGTACCGTGGAACCTCCGTTCCGCGACCAATTACGTTCCAGAACTTTTGGTTTTGTAACCCGAGGTTAATTAGTGAACGAAGCAGTTTTCCCCAATGGATTGTATGTAAATACAATTAATCCGTTCCAGACACGTACGAGCTAATGTAGCAAATATGTAAAATATGTAAAAGTTAGCACAAATATGATTAATTACACCATAGATCCACAGTGTAATAGTGACTAATGTAAAAACATTGAATAACACTGACACAAAGCACCCAGGCTCCCTGATCTTCTGAGCGGCTCGCTCGTACTCTCTCTCTCTGTAGCACACACACCACCAAGCCCCTCCCCTCCCTCCTACACCTCAGCTACAGGAGCTGGGGAAGCACAGCTCCGCAGCTCTCTCTCTGTGTGGCAGCACACTGCCCCTATCACTCCCCATCCTTCCTATGCAGCTGCCGTAGCTCTCTCTCTCTTTCTCTCTAGGCTTGGCTAAGCTGCATCTCTAATCTCTCTGTATACGTGCTCAGCGCAGCATTTTTAAAAATCTACCTAACTTCCAGTTTTATTACTGGGTAGCAAATATACAAGCTGATAAGAACCTGGTTGAGAAACGAAGAACATACACAGGCTTGGACCGCAATAAGTAAAATCTACGAGTACTTCTTATTCCATAATATGCTCCAATAACCACCGTTATACGGCAATACACTAATAACCCAGGTGCCACTCACTTAGAATCTGGAACCAATGTGAAGCATTTTAAGGCGGAGAAGCTTCTATCTGTGGCAGCTCTGCAGAGGACACCTCTTCAACCTTCACAAACACATGCAGTTTTTATCTGCGGAAAAATTTGGAATTAACTTTGCTTGAGATCTTTATATGGGCAACGTCATTTTGCATCCTATGATTGCATTCCCAAATTTAACATTCTCAACTACACATTTCTTATCTTCAGATCAGGGAACTTTTATTTAAACAAGACCTTCCAGATTTTTCCTCCATCTTGCACCCTCAACCATGCTGGAAAAATTATTGCTCAAGGAATTTCAAGGAGTTAGATCCATCTCTACAATATATAAAATCATTTTACAATCCCACTCCCTTTCAAGATCAAAGAGTACACTGGGAAAAGAATCTCTCAATTAATATATCAGAAAGGAGGAGTGGAAAGTAGCAACAGAGAATTCACTCAAGCTCTCCATATGCGCAAAGCATACAATTATACAACTCAAATTATATATCGAGGCACATCTGTCTGAGCTAAAACTCTCCAAAATGTTTCCAGGACATGATCCAACCTGCTGACGTTACAGCAAGTCCCAGCCTCCAGCAGGTCACATGTTCTGGGCTGCACCAAATTAACATTATTCTGGACCAAAATTTTTAATTACCTTTCCAGACAGCCTTGGACTCACAATCCCTCCTAACCCATTAACAGCTGTGTTTGATGTTCTTCCAGAGGGTTTAAAGTGGAAAGACAAACAAATTGTGATTGCATTCACTACACTGTTAGCCGCCGCGGGCTCATTCCTGATAAACTGGAAAAGTCAAACTCTCCTCTTTTAAGTCAGTGGGAAGCCGATTAATATTTATATTATTTGAAATTGGAAAAAAATCAAATGCTCAGTTAGAGGATCACCTTGTAGACCTTTTTCAAAACATGGCAGGATCTAATCAGTAATATTTTAAAATAAGTTCATAAGCACAGAGAATTTTTTAAATTAGGTATGTTTACAAGCTAGCCAAATTTAGCGTTATTTGGACTTGCTTTCTCTCTCTCTCAGGGGTGGGGATCGATCTGTTCTTAACTCAATTTTTTCTTTTGTAAAATCTTGATTTGCTTTGTATGGATTGTAATAAAATAAAAAAATAAAATGGCGTTTAAGCACAGCAGAAAAAAGACAACAAATCCGGCGCTTGCAAAACCAACTCACAAGCAAACAAAGAGTAAAGATTGCAGGAGATCCCAAGCTAGTAAACCTAAAGCCTGATAAGCTGTAAACAATGTTTTAAAATGAGTTTTAAGCACAGCAGAAAAAACATTACTGGAAATCGAACTTCATTTAAAACCATCTCACAAGCAACCAAAAGTAACATTGCAACAAATCTACGATGTAGTCCTCCATGTAAACAATTTTTAATGAGTTTAAGCACAAGGAGCGAACATTTGAAAAAGAAAAATAACATTGCAACAAATGGCATTATGAACTAAAAAATTAACTTTTGAAAAATCCAGTAAAAGCGTTGTAAGCACACAACTTGATTTCAGTCATTATGCAGTTAAATGACCACCTCAATAAACCTGCTATTCTTGATACTTTCAGTCAGGCTTCCAGAACAAATCACAGCACAGAAACTGCACTCGTTAAAGTAGTAAATGACTTGCCCGGAGTAAATGCAGACAGAGGCCATTTATCTGTTCTCATCCTTACAGATCTGAGTGCTGCATTTGACACCATTGATCAATATTCTTAGAAATGCCTTAATGGGTGGGCCTCTCTGGCAGTGTCTTAAATTGGTTTGAATCCTGGCAGGGAGAATTCTTTGTGAGTTGTGTAATCAAATCTCAAAGACACATGATATCCGATATGGTGTTCCACAAGGCTCTATCCTGGGTCCTGCTGTTATTCTCAATCTACATGCTTCCGTAGGTCAGATTATCTCAGGGTTACAGCGTGAGCTACCACAGCTATACTGATGACACACAGCTGTACTTATCTATAGCACTGATGACTCGACTCTTTGATACACTAACACAATGTCTTACTGGTATTTCTGAATGGATGAATAGTAATTTTCTCAAACTAAATAAAGAGAAAACTGAAATTTTGGTATTGGCAATAATGGATATAATGAGGGTTATCAGAAATAAACTTAATACTAGGATTAAAGTTAAGACAAAGTAAAAATTTAGGGGTAACCGTTGACTGTAATCTGAATTTTAAATCGCATATTCATCAGACCACTAGGACAGCATTTTTTCACTTAAGAAACATAGCTAAAGTTAGACCTCTTATATCATTGAAGATGCTGAGAAATTAATTCATGCTTTTGTTTTCAGTAGACTAGATTACTGTAATGCACTCCTCTCAGGACTACCCAAAAAAGACATAAATCATTTGCAACGAGTGCAGAATGCAGCTGCTAGAATCCTAACTGGGAAAAGAAAATCCGAACACATTTCTCCAGTTTTGATGTCACTACACTGGTTGCCTGCGTCATTCAGGGATTGACTTTAAAACACTGCTTATGGTTTATAAAGCCTTAAATAATCTGCTCCATCTTTATATATCGGAATGCCTGAGCGTTATATTCCAAATGCGTAACCTTAGATCTTCAAATGAGTGTCTCCTTATAATTCCAAAAGCTAAACTTAAAAGAAGTGGTGAGTGGCCGGCCTTCTGCTATGCACCCAAAATCTGGAATAATAACCACCAATAGGAATTCAGAGCCACAGTAGAACTACTTTAAAACACTGCACAAAACACATTACTTTAACGCTGGCCTTTTATAACTTCACTTTAACTTAATACCTGATACTCTGTATGTTCAATTCTTCATAATAATTATTCACAGTGGCTCCAAAATCCATACTGACCCCTACTCTCTCTTCTGTTTCTTTTTCCGGTTTTCTTTTGTGGTGGCGGCGTGCCACCTACTCAAAGCATCATGATGCACCAACATTGATGGACTGAAAGCCAGAAGTCTCACGTGAGCCATCATCATCAGGTCCTTCCATGAAACCCTAAATACAAAGAGGACTGTTTGACTTATGTTAGGTAGATTGCCCAGAGGACTGGGGTCTCTTGGTCTGGAACCCCTACAGATTTTATTTTTTCTCCAGCCTCTGGAGTTTTTTTGTTTTTTTTTCTGTCCACCTGGCCATGGGACCTTACTCTTATTCTATGTTAATTAATGTTGACTTATGTTTATTTTTATTGTGTCTTCTATTTTTCTATTCATTTTGTAAAAGCACTTTGAGCTACATTTTTTGTATGAATATGAACTAGGTAAATAAATGTTGATTGATTGATTGATTGTCGATAACTTCACATCAACTTTTGAGAGTTTAAACATTCATAAACATCAAAGTGTCCACTACTGGAAATCGTCACCTGTCAATCTATTATTTAAGAGGCATTGGCCGGTTAAATACAAGTGTAAATATTTGGCCATTTAGGTACATGACTGCTGTTAGACAATTCAGCGGCAGCCATCAGCTCACATGCAGAACCATAGGTGAAGGGCTTAAGCATTTCACTCTTCTTGTTGTTCTCCTGTGTAGTCTAATTATCTCCTGTACCGTCATCAGTCCACCTTGAACCTGTATCCAGTCATTCAGCCACACTTAAGACTGTGGATATCAGGTAGGCCTGATATGGCCGTGCAATATGTAACAAAAGAGAGTAGGAGAAAGGTAGGTGCCATCTCTGGGCATGGAAACCACTCGGTAGAAAGTGACAGTTCTTTGATTGATGGTGATCACCTCGATAGACATGTTAATGGGGAATGCAGTTTGGAACAGTAAAAAGGAAATAGGTATCTGAACAATGTAAAGAAGTAAGTCTAAAATACCTACACAATAACTATAATGCGTAATAAATGGACAATAAAACGCTGGGGAAGAAGCGTGGATTAAATAGAGGCTGTAGTTATCAGCAGGGAGACGTGAATCCTGTGGCAGAAACAGGAGGAATGTAGGGCGAGACAGCGGATAGGTCTTATATTGGCAGGCAGCCAACAACAGGAGGCTTTGGGATGGGGATAGCGCCGCTACACCCACGGTGACGAGCCTGCAGGCTATGGGCCGGTATACATGTACATAGTAGGATTCAGTTAAGCGTTAGGAACCCGCGTGCCAAATTTTCTTGAAGATGGGCCTGGGTAACAAGAGCGTTGAAAAGTTCAATATGGCGGCCGACAGTGGCATCATACCACGAAATAAGTACCAAATTTCACGCTTCTACCTACGGGAAGTTGGAGAATTAGTGGCGTTGGAAGAAGTTCAATTTGGTGGCCGACGGTGGTGTCATACCATCGAAGTGAAATGCATTACATGGGTTTCAGTTAAAGGCACTTTGGGGAAGCCCTGCAAATTCGTGAAGATGGGGCGCAAATAAGAGAGTTCAACATGGCGGATGTTGTTATGACTGTGCGTGTAGAATTTCAAACCTGCTTAACTTTTGCTTAACTTTTGAGCCTGCCAAATTTCCAGCCTTCTACCTACTACGGGGTGGAAATTAGTGATGAGTCAGTGAGTGAGGCTTTGCCTTTTATTGAGTAGATTCCTCCCATATATTAACATTTCTCCATGCAGCTTCTTCCCATCTCTGAAACATTTCTAGACCGTCCCTGTTCTTGCATAAACACAATTATTGACTAATGCCGGAGTCACCTCACATATAGATTACTGTAATGCTATTTCTATCTGGCATCCACAAGCATTATCATAAACACACAACTTCTTCAGAATTCTGCTGCCAGGATAATAACCTGCTGTTGTAAATCCACTGAACATACTGATTCTCTGTAACTTTGCTGCGACCCTCTGCTGCTGCGAATACCATACTAAAATCGTCCTCTCTCTGCGTTTAAAGCTCTCCACAACCTCACTGATCCTCCTCCAGACTGGCACTCTATAAATACGCTCAGATCCTCACCTGCAGCTCTACTTTTGTACCACATATCCAATTTCGTCAGTGCTATAGGGCTCAATGCGTCTCTCTCATTTTGCTCCTCAGCTTTCGAATTCTCTTCCCTCTCATATCCGTCAGCGATAAATACTTACATTTTAAAACTGCCTCAAAGCATCTTTACTTATATAGATTATATACTTGCCAATTCGGGCTATGGCCTTAAGGTGGAGGCCGATTGCCTGTCGTCGGCAATCCCGAACCGATTGGTGGACACGTGACGAGGATACCATCAAATGAAGTAAGTAGTCCTATAAGACTTTTTTGTCTCCTGTGGGTCTCTGGAGGCAGCTGATGGGTACCCGGCAGGCCAAGCGGGCAGTGAAGCCGGTTGTTGCTAAGGCAAAAAGCTTCGGGCATGGGAGGAGTTTGGAGGCCATGTGTGTTCCAGCTATAGAGGGATCACCTCCTCCAGCCTCCCTGGAGAATCTATTCCGGGGGTTCTGGAGATTAAGTGATTCGGGGTGAACGCAGGTTCCGGGAGACAGTGTGGTTTCGTCCTGGTGGCGGAACAGTGGACCAGCTCTTCACCCTTAGCAGGTGGAGGGGGTGCATGGGGTTTGCAGGCGGGGTCTACATGTGTTTGTGGACTTGGAAAGCATTCGACCGTGTCCCTCGAGGAATTCTGTGGGGGGTGCTCAGGAGTTAGGTGCCGACCCCTGATAAGACAATTGCGGTCTCTGCTGCAACCGGTCGAAAGGCTTGGTCATGCAAATGATAAGTCGAACCGAATTTCCAGAAGTGAGGTTGGACTCACTTGAACTTGCCTTTATCGCGATTCTATTCATAACTTTTATGGACAGAATTTCTAAAGTAGCCAGGGTGTTGAAGAGGTCAGTTTTGAGTGGACTCAGGATTGAGTCACTGCTTTGCAGATGATGTTGTCTGTTTGCTTCCATCAGGCCGTGATCTTCGGCTCTCTCTGGATCGGTTCGCGGCAGAGTGTGAAGCGGCTGGGATGAGAATCAGCACCTCAAATCGAGCATGGTCCTCCCAGCGGAGGAAAGGAATTGGAGTGCCCTCTCAGGGTTGGGAGAGATCCTGCCTGGTGGAGGTTCCAGTATATCTGGGGGTCTTGGAGTGCAGTGAGGGAAGAATGGGCGTGGGGTCGACGAAGTAGGATCAGGTACGGCATCCAACTTAACAACAACAACATTTATCTCTATAGCACATTTCATACAAACAGTAGCAGCTCAAGTGCTTTACATATTAAAGAATACGAAAAAATGAAAGACACAATTATAAAACAAAATAAATCCAACATTAACATGGAATAAAATTAAGGTTGTGGCGGGGACGAAAAAACAAAAAAAAAACTCAAGGCGGCTGGAGAAAAAATAAAATCTGTAGGGATTCAGGCCATGAGACCGCCAGTCCCACTCTGGGCATTCTACCCTAATATAAATGAAACAGTCCTCTGGATTTAGGATTCTCACGAAAGAGGCTTGATGATGATGATAGTCAACGTAGGGCTTTACGCTTTTAATCAGTCCATGCATTGTTGGGCATGTGAGCTTGAGTAGGTGGTGGTGGCGCCGGGCCACACACACAAAAACAGGAAAAACAGAAAGAGAGTAGGGAGTCAGTACCGATTTTTAGAGCCACCATGAATAGTTATTTTGAAATTGAACATACTTGAGTATGAGTTAAAAGTTAAATTACGATAAAAATGAGAAGTTATAAAAGGCCAATACCATTAAAATGTAATGTGTTTCAGCAGTGTTTGCGTGCTCTACTGTAACATCAATACAACGAATTCCTATTGGCGGCAGGCTATTCCAGATACAGGTGCACTTTAAGCAGAAGGCCGCCTACTACTTCACTTTTAAAGGTTTTGTTCTTGGAATTCTAAGGAGACACTCATTTTGAGGATCTGAGGTTGATTTGGAATATAGGTGTCAGACATTCCGATATATAAGATGAAGTGAGATTGACCCCAAAGGCTTTATAAACCATAAGCAAATTTAAGTCAATCCTGAATAAGCACAGGTAACCAGTCATAGTGAGCTTATTCGCTGGAGAGGAAATATGTTGGTTTTACTTTTCTGATTTGGATTCTAGCAGCTGCATTTCTGCACTAGTTGCAAAAGCGATTTATATTTTTAGGTAGTCCTGGGAAGGTACGTTACAGTAATCTAGTCGACTGAAAACAAATAGCGTGAACTAATTTCTCAGCAACCGCCAGTGATATAAGAGGTCTAACTTTGTAACTTCTTAGGTGAAAAAATGCTTTCCCTAGTGATCTGATGAATGTCACGATTTAAAATTCAGATTACAGTCAACAATCACCCTAAACTTTACCTCCGTCTTGACACCAATCTAATGTGTCGGATTTATTTCTAATAATAGCCTCATTGTATCCATTATTGCTGATCACTAAAATTTCCAGTTTTCTCTTTATTTAACTTGAAGAAATTGTATTCATCCATTCTGAGATACTAGTCAGACATTCTGTTATTGAATCAATAGAGATCAGGGTCATCAAATTGCGTGATAGAGTACAGCTGAGTGTGTCATCGGTATGGCTATGGTAGCTCCGTTGTGCTCTGAGATAATCTGACCCTACTTGGAAGCATGTAGATTGAGAAGAGCAGCGGACCCAGGATAGAGCCTTGTGGAACACCATATCGGATATCATTTGTCTTGAGGTTATGAATTTCCTGACTAACGGTACTCTCCCTGTCCAGGTGGATTCAAACCAATTTAAAGACACTGCCAAGAGAGGAGGCCCACCCATTGACTAAAGAAGATTTCTAAGAATGTTGTGATCAGTAATTGTCAAATGCAACACTCAGATCTAAAGAGGATGAGAACAGATAGGCATTTTCTGTCTGCATTTACCACGCCAAGATCATTTACTACTTTAAGGTGCGGTTTTCTTAGTACTTGTGATTTTGATTTCTAAAACCCGACTGAAATTTATCAGAATAGCAGGTTTATTGAGGTGGTCATTTTAACTGTAATGACGGCCTTCTCAGAACTTTATAGAAGGGCCAGGTTAGAATGGGTCAAATCTTCAAGAGCTGAGGAGTCAGATTTATGTTTCTTAAGTAGGGGTTTAACTACACAACAGTCTTAAGACAGTCTAGGAAGGAAGACCCCAGTATCTAGTGATGAATTTACTATGTCTAAGAATATTATCAATTATACTTACGCGCCTGTCACTTCTTTGAAAAACCTTGTTGTGCTCGGGTCAAGGACACAGGTGGAGGGTTTTAATTGAGAGATTATTTTCTTTAAATCAGGTAAATCTATCCTGGTGAAGGAGTTGAATTTGTTTATAACAGGATGCTGGGGTTTAGGAGGATCATGATGTTGAGGAGATATACTATGTTATTTCTAATATCATTAATTTTTTTGATTGAAAATATATGGCCTCTGGGTTTCACTGGAAGCGGGAGGCATTCCTTTGAACTGCACCTGGTTTGATGGCGATCAATTGATGACAGGCTCTGGGATTACTTGCATTTATTGTTATAATCTTGGAGAAATAACTTGGCGCCTCTCAAGACGGACAGTGTGATTATGTATTCTGGCTATTTTGACTTTTTAATATTTCATAGTGGATAGTAGTTTGCTCTTCCTCTGACAGTAGCTCAGCTCGGCATGTTCTCTTTAAATCAGAACACTCTTTGGGTCTTCCAAAGCAGAGTATAACAATGCTAAGAAGATTTTTTGAACTGTATCTTTTTCAAGGTGCAGCTTCTATGTCAGCTTAGCAGCTCTCACTTTAGAGATTAAGAAATCTTTTCCACCTTACTATTTACATTATCCCTCCAGCTATTATAGCTGGCACTATAAACGGACTGATTGTTTTAGAATGTTTGTAAGTTTTTTAAAAACTGCTGCGGAGTCAAAAGCGTTTTAACAATATGGCTTCTCATGAGTGTTTTTATCATTATTTCCATATTAAAAGTAGAAAGAAAATGAGTCTGATAGACGGTAATGATCTGTTTTATATCAACTTTCAGTCTTTATTAATCACCAAGTCTAACATGTGATACACTTTTATGTGTAGGCTGGTTATGAGTTGTCTCAAATCAAAAGAATCCAGGAGAGTTCATAAATTCTTTACTTTTAGATCACCTGATTATCTATATGAAAATTAAAGTCGCCAACTAATAGGAGTGTGTCATAGTTAGTAGTAAAATTGACATTAAGTCAGAGAATTCACTCAAAAAGCAGTAGCGTTATATTTAGGAGTCTATACGGATAGTACTAGAACTTGAGAATCTCCATGGATAACAGCGGCCGAGATACTCAAAGGACTTGAACTTACCAAAACTGACATCTTTACATTTAATGGAAACAAGGTAAATGTTAGCCAATCCGCCCCCCCTTTTTCCCTGGCGGTTTGCCTTGAGAATAAAACTGTAATCGGGCGCGGTTGATTCTGAAACTGCACCCGCGGCATCTGAATTAAACCGCGTTTCATTTAGAGCAATAAGATCTATTTTTTTATCACTAATTGGATCGTTGATAAAAAGCGTTTGTTAGTTAAAGCTCTGACATTAATAGTGCCATATTTAATGTTTCAGAGGTGCAGGAATGAAGTACTATGTCGTTATTGTTATTTGGAATAGGAACTAAATTATTATTATTAAGCGCTCTGTGTGCATTTTTGTTTAATCTGGCTCTGTTTTTTCAGTTTTAATAGTGTTCACAAAATAGTGATTTTAATTAGATTATTGGAGTTTATGCCGTATTTCCTGAGTTTCTACGTGCATTGAGATTACTTATTACAGTATTAATGGTGCCTTTAGCAGGAGGAACTCTATTGGCTTGCATCATCATGTCCTGTACAGCAGTATTATTCGGAAAGTTAAGAGCAGATAAGCGAATTACCTTGATATATGTTTTGGAGAGGACCGGTGCCCGAAACTGTTCCGGATCACCAGGCCATCACGCTTGAAGAATAGCGGTCTTTCAAAAAGAGATTCAATTGTTGATGGAAACCGACATCCTTCTTCTTGCAGAAACCCTGCTTAGCCAGTTGTTCAACCTAGTGACTGTAGTACTTTCGTTGGATAGATACGAGTAGAGGTAGTGGACCGAAGCGAAAGATCTTTACTTGCGATGGTCCTCTCCTTCGTGTCTTTAATCAAAAGCTGCGAAGTCGGCCTTTACAGGATTCCAGTTAGCCAGTTACCTTATATAGATTTGCAGCGGCATGCAAGGCGATTGATCCAACTGCCCTCTCAGCATGTTTCTACGTAGACTGCTGGCGCCCGCGTTCACATTACATCACCGGACGCAGGCACGGAAGAGCAGAAACAAAGCGATTTGCATTTAGGGCATGCGACATTAAAGGTTTCTAACGATAGAATCACCTACCACTAATACATCACTGGAGTGCTGGAAGAAGCGAAATGGGAGACATGAGAGAGGATCAAACCCGGTTCTGAGATAAAATGCTTTCGCCTGTGCCGATGGAAGTGCTCTGGCCTTGAACCCCGCCGCATTGCTGCCAGAAATCCACGAGGTCCAGCAGCGGCGTCGGCCTCCCTCTGAGCCTTGAGGGGGTGGGGAGTCGGCTGCTTGGGGTTGATGTTTAGCGGTTCCAGATGGCAAGGCAGTTTTCCAACAGCGGACCTTCAGATTTCCTCAAGTATTTCCGTCGGGACAGGAGTTTCTGAATCCTGTTCATCAAGTGCTTGAGTTCCTCAACTCTGATTTCAAGCGCGACTTACCCCACTGTGGCCATTTTTCATAGCCGTTGCCCTAGGAGAAATGAGAGAGAGAGAGGTTAGCCCGCAGTGATGCGAATGCATCGGTCTATGCGTGGTGAAAAAGAGGCTGAGCGTAGGCAAAACCTCATTTACCAGTCGATCTACGGCTCCTACTCTACCACCTATATGGTCGCAGGCTATAGGTAGTGACCCGAAAGAGCGAATCCACCGAATACAAAGCGAAGCTGGAAATGAGTTCCACCGCAGGGTGTCTGGGCTTTTCCCTTAACCAAGATAGATGAAGCTCAGTCGTCTGGGGCCGGGCTCAAGTAGAGCGGCATTGCTCCTCGCATCAAGAGAAATCAGATGAGGTAAGCAGGGCATATCCAACGGGAGGGAGGCCCGGGAAGACCAGGACACGCTGGAGGGACTATGTCTCGGCTGGCCTGGGAGGCATGGGGTTCTCCTGGAAAGAGCCCCTGGAAGAAGTGGGAGAGGGAAGTCTGGGCCTCTCTGTAAGCTGCTGCCCCAGCGACCCGGCCTCAGATAAGCGGAAGAGGATCTGGATGGATGGATGCTTGCTCTACTCTCAAGACTACCAAAAAAGACATAAATCATTTGTAATGGAGTGCAGAATGCAGCTGCTGGGAATCCTAACTAAAGAAAATCTGAACACATTTCTCCAGTTTGATGTCACTACACTGGTTACCTGTGTCATTCAGGTGACTTTAAAATTCTGCTTATGGCGTTTATAAAATACAAATAATCATCCATCTTATATATGAATGTCTGACACCTTCCCAAATTCCAAATAAATAGCCTCAGATCTTCAAATGAGTGTCTGCTAAGAATTCCAAAAGAACAAAACTTAAAAGAAATTGGTGAGAAGCGGCCTTCTGCTATACCTCAAATCTGGAATAGCCTGCCGTAGGGTTCGCCAGGCTGATACAGTAGAAACACTTTAAAACACTGCTGGAAACACATTACTTTAACATGGCCTTTTATAACTTCCACTTTAACTTAATCCTGATACTCTGTATGTTCCAGTTCATCATAATAACTATTCATGGTGCTCTAAAATCTGTACTGACCCCTCACTCTCTCTCTTCTGGTTTCTTTTTCGGTTTCTGCTGTGGTGGTAGCTGTACCTCACCTCCCTGCCTCAAAGCACCGTGATGTTCCAACATTGATGGGCCGGATTAAAAGCCAAGTCTACGTGACCATCAACATCCAATTCCTTCCGTGAGAACCCTAAATACAAAAGGGACTGTTTCATTTATGTTAGGTAGATTGCCCAGAGGGGACTGGGCGGTCTCATGGTCTGGAATCCCTACAAGATTTTTTCTCCAGCCGTCTGGAGTTTTTTATTTTCTGTCCCCTGGCCATTGGATTTACTCTTATTCGATGTTAATTAATGTTGGCTTATTTTATTTTCTTACTGTGTCTTTGTTTTCTGTTCTTCATTATGTAAAGCACTTTGAGCTACTGTTTGTATGAAAATGTGCTATAGAAATAAATATTGTTATTTATCTTTTCAAACTGACATAGCAATTGTGAATTTACTGCCAGTTATCTTTGTTTGTCTTTCTTTTCAACAGTGAAATAATTACACTCCAATGATAAAATAAGGAATTTTATTAGCCTTTGAAACAAACTTATGTTTTGCGGCATTTCCACTCGTTCCTCTGTCACTCTCTCTCTCCGTCACACACACACACACAATGTAGTTTACTTAAATATAAACAGAATAGGATCTGAAATCCATGAAACAGAACTTTATCTTACATAGCTTTTTCACATTGTGTGCCACTCTGTAATTTAGAGAGGATTCAGTCCCTGGCAGTTTGTAAGAAGACAAGACACCTAAAGACTTATGAGCATAAAATGACGGTTGTCAATTTCAAACTATGTGTTTCCTCAATGTACTCCTTGAGAAAAACACATCATCTGGTCAATATAGCCCAAACAAACTGATTGATCAAAGATAGCACTGACAGTTGCCCTCATGTCGACTGTCAGTCGTGTCAGATAACACGCTCGACTCACTTTGACCACCTTGACTGGACCCTCAGAAGGAATCATCAAACCTGCTTTGTTTTAATGCTTGACGAGTGGTAGCTTTGATCATATGGTACGGTGCAGCATCTCTTGCAAACTAGCACGGCACACATCACAGGACAGCTTTCTCAAAATCCATCAAGGGCCACCTGACCTCCCACTGCTTCCTGAGGTGGATTTCTTTTAGGAAACTTTAAAGTTTGAGAAATGTGCTGCAATAACAATCTACATAGTTAGTGACTAAATCGTTTAGCCTAAAACGTTGTTTGGGCTCACTTGAGCACACATAAATGCATAGCTTTGCCTCAAGCTTAGCCTGGTACGTAGGGAAAGTTAGTTATGACAGGATTTTTCTACTTGGCCAAATATAACCAAAACAATTGTTCAGCTTTACCCGTGAATTGCTTAATCCCTGTGATCTGGTTTAGAGGTACAGCAGCGCAGGTTTTAATCCCAAGCAGCACATGCATGAGGCATCTTTATCCATTACTTCACTCCTTTTAGCAGTGCCACTCTCACAATATGGTAGGCGATGTTGGCGTCACGATGCTGCTGCTCATGAAACGTCTAGTAATTCTATGTCTATGGTTACACCTCTCATTTCACTCTAGCACACCCTCTATAGATGCTCTAACAGTGCAGGCTGACTCTGACTTTATAACTTGGTGTTATTTCGTTCCCATTTTGCTATTTTAACACTTTGGTTTTACAGTGCTAGTGTTAGTTTGAATGTAGTTAAATTCAACTCTTTATTGAGTTTCATGCAATTGAATTGAGCTATCCTCAAGTAATGAACATTGTAATTTAAAGATGATTCATTTTAGTTAATTCGTTTGAGGCCATCCATACTTATTTACTCAAATCCAAAAGAATGAGAAATTGGATTGATTATATTTAGTGTACAGTAATCCCTCACTATATAAGCCGACTTTCCAGGGCTTCACTCTATAAAATTGCATTTTATACAAATAGGTCGTGCATAAATACAAAGAAGGACTGTTTGACTAATGTTAGGTAGATTGCCCAGAGGGGACTAGACGTCTCTTAGTCTGGAACCTACAGATTTTATTTTTCTCCAGCCTTTTGGAGTTTTTTGTTTTTCTACCCACCTGGCCCATCAGACCCGTACTCTTATTCTATTTATTTATTAATTAATATTGACTTATGTTTATTTTTTATTGTGTCTTCTATTTTTTCTATTCATTTGTAAAGCACTTTGAGCTACATTTTTGTATGAATATATGTGCTATATAAATAAATGTTGATTGATTGATTTATTTTATATGTAAGCATATCTAAATATATAAGCATAGATTTTTGGCTGCTGCGGGTTTCTGTGAACCAATGGGTCTTTTATTTCTGGTACCTGCTGCTTCCTCGGTTGGTTTTGCCCAGTTGATTTCATACAAGGGGCTGTTGTTGGATGGCAGAGGAAGCTACCCAATCAGAGCGCAGTTAAGTTCCTGTGTGCTGATTGAAACCAGCGGCCGCATGGTCGATTCTGCTCGTTAACCAGGAAGTGTCGTCTAAGCTCATTCAGCATCAAGTGTTTAAGCTGTGTAAAGAGTTCACTTTTGTGTTTATCTTTGTGCATAGTCAAGCCCTTCATTCTGGCTCAAAGCGATCTGCTCTCCTGCTTCAGTGGTGAGGTGCCCAAGCGCCAGCGGAGCTGCTAACAGATGGCGAAAAGGTAGCGTTTTTGGATATGTTACGGAAGGAAGAAGAACAACTACTGCAGCTGTAGGGCGCCATTATGGCATCAATGATCCACAATTCTTTTATTAAAAAGGGAGGAAAGAACTTAAGATCTCACGGCGCAGTGTCCTTTAACCAGGGTATAAAACAAGTTAGCAAATTGGATGCTAATAAAGTGAATCGGGATGGAATCTGCTTTAGGGATTTGGATTGAAGAAGAACATGGCGGTGCTGCACAGTCGTCTGAAGGGCCTTTAGAAGAGCTTCTGCGCTCTCCTTTTGTTGTGCAGTAAAATTAGAAAGCTCATGGATTTATCAGGACTTCTGCAGTCATTAAATTATCATTGATAGCCAATTAATTTTTCTACATACAGTACTTACTACATGTACATAGTTTAGTGTCACTGTACACATTTTTACTTTATACAATTTTTCTTGCATTTATGCGTATTTATTGCTTCTGGTGGCCTGTCACAGCCATTAATGTCTGTAACATCTGTGATATACGAGGCCTTCGATATCATAAAATAATATTTAGGTTTTGCTGTATATAAACCGTGTGTTTACATACATAATTTCAACCCGAATCTTACCTAATATCAAAGAGAATACAAAAGGGTTGCTACTTTGTATAATTGTCGCGGTAAATGTTTATAAGAGTGTGGGAGAGTTTAGAAGGGACTTAAAATATATAAAAGCCAACCATATGAACATAAGGTTTCATAGTGGATTTTCACCTTCCAGTGGTTCTGGGCACTTGGCACTGATCGAGGAGGATACTGTAGTTATTCCAAACTGTTTTACATTTTATTGATCAACAAAAAATCATTTCACTTGAAGCAGTAAGCTACATGTTAATTCAACATATGTAGTTTATGGTAATTTTACACTTTCTAATTATATGACAAATTTCCATCCAATTACATATCAATGCAACTCCAACTAGAAATAAAATTAATCAGCCAAGTTCCACCAAAAGTAGGCACTCACAAAAGAATAACTCTTTATTATTGCATTTTCATTTAATTTTGTGAAAAATTAAAGTGGCACAAAAGCTTATCAATCTGCTCATTTGCTATTTTTTTCCCTTATTACTTTATATCAAAATATGCAAATTAAACAAATATAAATTAAATAATATATACTGTATATATAACATTAACAAATATTTTAGGGCCTAAGGCTGAAACACCACTCAATTCCATATTCAGATTAAACAGTTATATCATACTTACATAAAACAGTTTCATTGAAGAGTGTGTTTTTACTGTCAGTCTGATGAACAATGCTTGAAAATGTACAACAATTCCTAAATATCTGCTTTAACAGATGTCCAGTATTTTTAATAAATTACTATTCATCATGTACTCACTAGCAGAACTTTACTTATGGTTTAGTTTAATTCCTTTATAAAGTGTTAATAATGTAGAAACAGACAGAGAGGCTAACATTTTGATTGTTTAAGCAGTGAGTACAAGTTCAGTTCTATCTATAAATCATCTCAATGAATGTTTGATTTTTCAATATATTTACATTTGCTTACACAAAGTACAATCACAAATTCTTACACAAGCATTTTAAGCTCTCAGGATGTCTAATAAGTAGGCCAGTAAAATAGAACATGTTTTTGTTCCGGTAAAAAAACATCAGTTCAGAATTTCCTTCAATGGTCAGAGGCAAAAAAGCGAAGAAATATCTTCATTGTGGTATTATGATGATCACTTTGAAGCGTACTTGCACTTTTGGAAAGCGTTTGCCATCCGCGTTCATTATGACCTTCTGAATAACCAAATGTACCCTTTAAGTCATGAGGGGCAGCTCAGGTTGAGTGCATAGATCAGGGCCAAACTGCGACAATGGCAGAGGCGATATTCTTTAGTTCACTGAGAACCTGAGCACCCTCAAGTACAACATGTACGTCCTCTGCCTCTTTGGTAGCATCTTCACCTTCTCTTCTTATTACGCATGCTGCTTATATCCCGTGACTGTTGGCTCAATCTCCCCTCTCAGCATCATTTGGGTTGCAATTCTGAGAATACAGAAACAAACACAAGCAAAAAATAAGATTAGTAGTAATCAGATGTCTGATTATAGCCTTTACATCAATAACCTTCAGGTTTTACTCTAGGAAACCAATATGTCTACTAGTTTTCATTTTGACCATTCCTAACTAAATGGACTCTGCCAACATAAATAAAATTCTGTTATTTGACAAGTTTGTTGATTTTTTCAGGTGTGTGTGTGTGTGTGTGTGTGTGTAGTTGGTTTCAATCCTTTATTAGAAATAGGCTTTGTTGAATGTTTCTATACCCAACCATCTCTTTAGCCCCAAGATTATACACTCTTTGTAACATGCATTTTTAAGCGGTATATGCCTCAGTGTCATGTAGATGCCACTGGAAATAAGATATATGGTTTGTAATCTTGGTGTTCCAATCTTTAGAGTCAGTATTTGCTTAATCAAGCCTGAAAACTTACCAAAAAGAAATAAAAAGCCTCAGTTTTTAGAGCTACTGTAATACGTCACAAGATCTTCTACATTTCCATTAATTAGACCTACCATGTGTGACTAAAAAGAGAGCTGAGAGAAAATTAATAGAACACAGCGAATGTGAATTATCAAATGAGTTGGGCTGTAAACATACAGTCTCCGGCTTTAATGTTCAACTTGAGCTTTCTCTCCAGGTTTATAATTGATAACTTCTTTATTGTTATATTGCTTACAAGTACTCCTTCACAACATTTTCGATATCTTCATGAAGACAGACACAGAAGGCTCTTCAGAACCACGCTCTCTTCTTAAATCCTCAAGTGTCACACTATTGGAAAATAAAACATGTTGACTAGTATCTTACGATTATGCATATATTGATAAAACAATGGAATTAAGTAAATTACAAGGACAATGCACACCAAGTTTGTCAACAAACATAGCTATTCAGCTACTTAGATTTCAAGAAACTCACACACACACACACAATACATACTGCATGTGTTTTTCTGTAGTATTATGTAACAGGAACAACCCCAGGTTTAAAATCATTTTACAGCATGTAGGCTGTGCTTTCTATTTTTGTGTGAATGGAAAGTGCCATAAATGTTAGTTTGAAACGTACAACCAAGAAACATGCAAGTAATCGTTTCATTATTTGTCAGATGTGCACCAATGTGAATAAAGTAATGTCGCTCTGAGGCAAGTTCATCACAAGACCATAAATGACAGTGGAACAAACATATTTCTACAGTTTCAGGCGATTCTCGTTGCTATGTGTACGATATATATACTAATAAAAGGCAAAGCCCTCACTCACTCACTCACTCACTCACTCACTCACTGACTCACTCACTGACTCATCACTAATTCTCCAACTTCCCGTGTGGGTGGAAGGCTGAAATTTGGCAGGTTGATTCCTTACAGCTTCCTTACAAAAGTTGGGCAGGTTTTATATCGAAATTCTACGCATAATGATCATAACTGGAAGCTGTTTTCTCCATTTACTGTAATGGAGATGAGCTTCAACGCCGTGGGGCGGAGTTTCGGGTGACATCATCACGCCTCCCACGTAATCACGCAGTACATAGAAAACCAGGAAGAGCTCAAAAAGCGCCAAGAAAACATGCATTATATAATTGAGAAGGCAGCTAAACAATAGAAGCGAGCGAGTGGCATATACTACCATATTCATGAGTTCTGCTACTTCGGAAACAAAGCACGATGTAAACCTACACTTTAAATTAAGTTCATAGACAGGCTGACGCTGGCGTTGTAATTTAGTGCCTGCCCATATAAGGCGTCCGTCAGCGCAATCCAATAGCAAACTGCCACGGATAAATATTCACGGGTGAAGGACTGTGCTTATGGAGAGGAAGATGAGATGGTCAGCGTGGTGTTTGGCGCCAACTCAGCTGAAACCGAGAGAAAGTTTTAAGTGCCAGGACTAAGGTAACATTAAATACAGCCATGGACATAGCACGAGATGGCACTAGCACAGCTGGGAACCTTCGATGCATGTACACCGAGCGCTCACGTGAACTGACGCAGTGCAGCAGATAAAAGGCAACAGTTCCAAAGAGCGCTGAACAAAAACCGAATTACACAATTGAAAAGGCAGCAAAAAATATGAAGCGTCTGATAAGCATATTCATAAATCCAGCTACTGGAAACAAAGCACACGGTGGAAAAAGTCAATGTCCCGCTAAAGGAAGACAGTGTAAAAAAAAACCCGTGCATGTAGTGTGTCAGGTCTCAGATAAAGAAGAAGACGAGCTGTTTATTGATGCAGTAAGAAACGAATCGATGAATGAAACCTGTCATCTTTACAACGATTGACAAACACGGAATGTAACTTGAACACAACACATCCTACAAATACGAACCTGATTGAAAGAAATAATGATAATCAAATCCTTGATGACCGCAACACTCAGTAACACTCACAAAACAAATACTGTATATTGACAGTCATGTTACGTTATTTTTAAAATGTTCCCTTTTCTTTTTCTACCTTTTTAACACACTACTTCGCTATGATACGCTGGTATATATATATGTATATATGTATATATATATAACCCGATCTACATACTCGAATAATGGATACTTTATTCGCCATCAATGATTGTTTTGGTAAAGCCATACTCAGTGTATTCATTAGATGAACGGTAAAAAGTAAGGGCGAGGGAGGATGACTTATTGAGGCATGCAGGCTGTAGTGCTGGTCAACTCTATCTGAATTGCGCGATCACATTTGAAAAATATATCTTTTCAAGTTCTATTTAGGCCATATGTGTCAACTCAAGGCGCGGGCCACATCCGGCCCGGCGTAATTATATCAGGCCCGAATGACCTCCAAAGAGCGCTGAGACTTTTGATATCATGAACGTGTCTGCAAAAACTGTGGTCTCCTGCCCAGCAAAAGTCGAGCAGCCAGCGCACACGCATAGCTGTGCCGGCCTTTGAGACGCTGACTGCGCTTCTGCCTTAAGTCAAAGTGAGCACTTTTAATTTTTTTCATCCTCCCCCTGCGCTATAGCCCAGACAAGTGCAAACACGGGACCCCTTTTCTACACCACGGCAAAATAATATTAAGGCGATTCACAATCGAGGCGAGGCGAGGCACAAATTTGAACGTTCACATAGAAAATGTAATTTCAATGTACCTGTACTTCTTAAAACGTTAATGTTTTACTGTTTAATAACTTATAGACTATAATTTATTATTTTTCCCTTGCATCAGTGACCAAACCTAACACTACACATACAAACATACACACAAGTATATCTAGTGTTTATTAAATACATAAT
>NW_024382999.1:0-10485 GCF_016835505.1 Polypterus senegalus | reverse complement strand
AAGGAGCTCTCAGTTGCTGAACTCTAAGACTGTGTATTAACCTCCTTGGCATTAACCCTTAGCCTCTCTTTGGCTCAGCATTCTATGTAAAAATGGTTAAGTCCAAGTCTTTCTTGGGTAAGCTGTTTTGATGAGATAGATAGTGTTAAGTACTAATACTTAGAGCAATATTCTGAATAAAATAACATAATACGATACAGAATTTTTCATGCATCTGCCCAGTCTATGGGAACTCATTATTATTCATGAATGGGGTGGAACCTTTAACCAAAACACAACAATGGCTCAGAAACAAAAAAGCTGTAAAAGCAGTTTTAGAACAACCTGAAATTGAATCACTAGTTAAATAAAGTGATAGTGATGACAATGTGAATTGGTCATCAGACATTGACACAGATAATGAAACTGATGTATTGAGCACAGTACGCTGTGATATGCCTTCTGATTTCAGCTGCATAAAGCTGTAGTGTGGTGCAATATGTGTAGCTGCGTTTTCCCAAAATTACCAGTTCTGTAGCTTCAACTCAAAAAAAGTGGGATTCAACAAAAGCCTGACGTAGAAATGATTCCACAGACAAAATATCTTGTTTTTTGTAAGTTTAGTTAAGTTTTGAAGTAAAACAGTTCACACAAAAGAAAAGATTAAAATAACAAAAAAGAAAAAATTAATGTTAAGAAAAGTTCAATTCTAAGCTTAATCTTGTTACATCACAAATCGTACTTTCACTTAACATTTCTGAACCATTTCAAAACGGTCAGAAAACTGTATGCTTATCCATTTCTAAGCTTAATGGGTCTTTCAAGTCCTTCTTTACTGGGACTTTTTCCCAAAAACAAACTGAGCTTATTATCACATGTTATTCAGTTATAGTAAGAAGGTTCTATCTCTTGCTAACTTATAGGGGGAAAAGACTATACCATAAGCTATGACTATGAAAGACATTAATATTCTATTCAAATTACAAACATCAATGTGAGTTTAACTCAAACTTTAACTTTCTAAGATTGGCTCTTACATTTCTGGCCCCTAATTGGCTATGCAGGAGCTGAGACAATTACTTTACTTTACTTCAATATGAGCCAATTACTTTTATATTAACTATTCGTCTCAAATCATTAGCAATAACACTGCAAACAAACATTTTTTTTTAAATTTCATATTTTAAACATTGGCTGTTTCTTGAAGTAGGCACAGTTTATTCACGGGTCTGTCCAGTGTGCTGATTTTGGTCTGCACACAAACTCTTCTGACAGCACCTTTAGCATCTGGCATTGTCTTGATTACTCGACCCATTACCCAGGAATTGCGAGGTGTAGCTTTATCTACAATTAGAACAACGTCCCTGGTTCAAAATTTCTTCTTGGTGTAAGCCACTTTTTGACGTTTTGAAGTATTGGCAAATACTCTTTTGTCCATCTTTTCCAAAACAAATCGCCATGTATTGAATTTGTTTCCAGCTCTTCTTGGGTATGGTTCATTTTCTGAAATGAGTTTAGGTGGTATTTCAGGTTTTGTCTTCAATAATACAAGTGATTGGGTGTGAGTGGTTCTAAATCATTTGGGTCATCTGATGTCTTCGTAAGGGGTCTGTTATTGAGTATTGATTCCACTCTACACATCATTGTAGGGAGGTTTTCATCATCAAGTGTTTGTTGATTTAGTGTTGAATTTAAAATCTTTCTTATGCTTCTGATTTGTCTTTCCACACTCCACCCTTGGTAGAGGCTGATGGTGGATTAAAAATCCATTTGATTTGTTCTTGCATCATAGCGTCACTGATTTTTTTTGTTCCAGTTTTTAATAGCTTCAGTAGTTCTCTTTCTGCTCCAACGAAATTTGTTCCATTGTCGAGCAGATTTTAACTTGTCCTCTTCTATCTGTAAATCGGAGTATGGCTTGGATACAAGAATCAGTGTCTGCTTATGTGCAATCTCTTGCTTGGCTCTGGTTGTTAGACATGTGAAGATTACTCCGTACTTCTTGACAAGACTTCTTCCTCTTTTGACTTGAAGGGACCAAAATAATCAACTCCAACATTAGTGAACGGTGGTTGATTTGATGCTAGCGATCTTCTGGCAAATCTGCCATTTTTGCTCACCTGCTTTGCATTGTATCTTCTGCATGTTGTGCACTTTGAAATTATTTTTCTGATAGCTGAATTTGCTTGAGGTATCCAGTATTTCTGGCGAATTGTGCGTACACGTAGTTAGCCCACATACCCGATCAGCGTTTATGAATATGCTGCAATATGAGAGAAGCAACATGAATGCTTGTGTAAATTGCGGGCTGTTTAGCTTCTTCGGCATTGCAGCTTCAGAGTCTTCCTCCAACTCTTAATATTCCATCTGTATGATCGGTCGAGTTTATAGATTTTACTGTTCTTTTAACACAAGTCTTTTCTTTAGAGCTTTTAATTCTTCTGGAAATTCTTGCTTGTTGACTTAGAGGATAACCCTCGGTTTCAGCTTTAACTAAGTCATCTAAAGAAATTGTACTTGGTTTTAAAGTCCGTTTATATTTTTCATGTGTTTTGTGATTAGTGATTCTTGTTCTTTTGGATTACCTTTAATCTTACTGGCTTCTAGTTGAAATGTTTTTCTTTCATTTCTTAAGTGCAGCAATAAGTCTTTAAACTTGAGAAACCAAGCTACCGCTTTCTTCAAGCGTGCCAATCTGAAAAGTAAGTGATTAGTTTGTTGATGGGTTCGGTCACCTCCTCTACTCCTGTCATGTTAACTTCTACAAATTTTAGTTTCTGGATCATCTTCAAACAATGACTCATTCAGTTGGTCTGGTCTTTTTGGCCACTCACATTCTGACTTCAATAAGAAACTTGGACCATGTGACCATGTGGTGTTCTTGAAAGTTTTCATGCTCAGCCTCTAGAGGCTTGATCAGCGGATTAAGGACAGATGTGACATACTCCACTGTGAAGGTTGTGAATGATCTCTGATCAGGGAGATTCTGTTTGCAACAAGGTCTTGAATCTAGTGCTTTCGTTGAGATGTATTTTAGCACCGTGAGCTGTCAGTCCAAATGTAGATTCTGTAGGGCATTTAAGCTCACCTTTAAGCATTTTGTCCATTTTAACTGCCACAACTGCTGCTGCAGCTCCATTCTTGGAATTGTGACCTGTTTCAAGTGCGACTCTTGACTTGCCCATCAGGAATGAACAATGCCCTTTGCCCTCTTCATTTGTTAAAACAAGGTAGGTGACAGTGCCATATCCATCTTCACTAGCATCTGCAAATGGTGCATTTGAGCTGTCTTTATGGTTCCAAACCCAGTAGGTTTGAAGCATCTGTTCACTTTATAGTCTGTAAGCAACTTCAAATCTTCCATCCATTTTTCCATTTCCTGAATGTGTTTGACTTCTACTTCTTCATCCCACCCACGTTTCTCTTTACATAAGTTTCTTAGAATAAGCTTTGCTGGCAGTAACGCAGGTGCTAGAAAGCCAAGTGGATCATAAACTGATGCAAACAGACAGGATACCACGCCTTGAGCGGGCTTGTTTTGCAACTTAATCTGAAATTTGAAACTGTCAGTTTCTGCACCACTGGATTCCCAGGGCACGCTCTGTGGGAAGGAGACTGTGCTCAAATCTAAGTCCTTTTGTTCATGAGCTCTGTCTTCTTCAGGTATGGATAATAAACTGCTCTGTTGTTACTCACCCACTTAGTCAAATGGAATCCCCCTTTGAGGCATAGAGCTTGGAGGTCCTTAGCCAGCTTTATTGCTTGTTCTTCTGTAGTCACTGACCTTAAACAGTCATCTACGTAGGAGTTATTGAGAACGGTGTTAACAGCTTCTTCAGGAAATGTATCTCTGGCATCTTCGGCTGTTCTACGCAAAGCATAAGAGCAAACTGGTGAAGAAGTAGCACCAAAAGATGTACTGTCATTTTGAATTCTTCTAGGTCTTTACTTAGATTACCTTCAGGCCACCAAAAGAAACGTAAAAGATCTGTGTCTTTGACTGGTATCTTAACTTGGTAGAACATTGACTTAATGTCTGCCATTAAGGCTACTGGCTCCTTTCTGAATCTTGTAAGGACGCCAATGAGTGTGTTAGTTAGGTCAGGGCCTTTTAGTAATTGTTCGTTAAGTGAAATCCCTTGGTAGGTGGCAGTGCAGTCAAAGACCACTCGAATCTTATTTTTCTTTGGATGATACACACGTGATGTGGAATGTACCACTCTGCCTTCATTGCAATTCAGGCTTTTTGGGTACTTTAACAGCATAGCCATTGTCTATAATATCTTTCATGAAGGCTTTATAGTCTTTGTGGAAACCTGAATTTTGCTCAATTTTCTTTTGAGTCCAATAGCACGCTGTTCAGCAATGCAGCGTTGTTAGCATTTTAAGTGATTCATCCTTCAAAGGCAAATTTAAACAATAGTGGCCACCTACCAGTCTTGCAGATTCTGAAGCTATCGCATGAACTTGATGTCTTCTTGTGACATTTCCTCCTTTTCTTCACAACGCCTGGAAAATCTGTGTTATACTGTTGCAGCAACATATCTTCAATCTCTGTTATTGAGACACGATTGATTGAATGTTTAGGCATCTTACCACTTTGTTTTCGAGGTCGCCTTTTCTCTTGTATGGTCCACCAACTACCCATCCAAGTGCAGTCTTCATAGCATGAGGTCCACCTCCTTGGCTAGGTATGATTCGTGACTGCTTGAAGATTTCTGGATAGTTGATTCCTATTAAAGATCAACTTCAGAGTCAATACTGAGATAGCGTACTCTTTAAGATATGCCCACTTATCGAGATCTTCTTGTAGTGGAATGCTTTCTCTGTTCACTGGAATGGAGACCTTGTGAAGACCTTTGGCAAATCAATATATTCAACATCATTGAGACCACAGACTTGCAAATCTGATAAACAGAACATTGGGTTAGCATTTTGAATCATCATCATAATTACTCATAGTTTTGAGGAATACTTGCGTCCTTTTCCTTGAAGGCTCAGTTGTCTCTGGAGCCTTTCAGTACAAATTGTTACTGTACTGCCGAGGTCTATAAAGCGTATGTTTCTATATACCTTTCACTTTTTTGATTTTACCTTAACAGGAACTACTTGTAGTGCGCATTCTTCCAGCCCCTATAAAGATACAAGTTCCAGTCTCGGTTTCGCTTCAGTAGATGTTGCCACACTGGCTGTAGCTTTAAATACTGCTCCACTGTTCCTTTGAATGTCAGGATATCTGGGTGCTGTAAAGAACATGTCTGACATTTCATTCTTCTTTACAATTCTTACTTAGATGACCCTGTTTGAGACAGCGAAAACATAAACCTTTAGATTTTAAAAGTCTATTCTTTCTTTATGTGGCAGTTCTTTGATTTTTTTACATTCAAGTAGAATATGCTGGTTACTGCAAATGCACATGTATCATTAACAATATTTTTGACAAGCTTTCTTGAGTCTCCTTTTCGGCTACATCAGAAATATTGGTGGTGAAAATACTCCTGATCTCTGTCCGTACTTCTGAGGAGACCTACTTTTGTCAGTTTTTTTCCTTTTCTCCATGTTACCTTGTGTAACATCTCCATAAAGGGATCCATCATCATCCTCACCTGGCGATGTAGAAAGATAATCAATTCATCAATGCCTGCCCTTCTACTTTCCTTTTCTTTAAATTCAAAGCCCAGCTTCTCCACTTGTCTCTAAAGTGTAGGGAGCTTAGAGATTATTATACCGAATATTTGGGTTGTTACTGAATGTATCTCGACTTCCTGCACTTGTCATTGCTCTTTGCAACTATCAAGAAAGGATGCATATTCTCTCAGAGCTGCGCTTATCATTTTGCTTTATTTGAGGCCATTTCAATGCCTTTTCCATGTATGCATCAGCTATGAATACTTCATCACCAAAAAAAATTTCCAGTTGCTTTCTGGCCTTTTCATAACCCAGACTCGATGGCAGTCGCACACAGCCTTTAACTAAATCCTGAGCAGGACCTCTTGTAAATTGGATTAAATAATCTAATTTATCTTGAGGATTTTGTAGCACATCCCCAATAGCATTATCAAAGGCTCTGATAAAATCTGCATAAGCTAATGGGTCTCCTGAAAATAAAGGGACCTGCCTGTGAGGTACTTCACCACGCGGAGCTGGGGTGCTGGAGCAGGCGTTGTCTTTGATCAGTTAACGATTTGGCCATTTCGGTAATTGCCTTTACTACATTCAGCTTGTTTCTGCGCTTTAAAAAATCCATAAGACCGTGTCCGTACAATTGAGGCTGTGCGAGGTAGTTAGTGACCTATTTGCCTTTCAGACTCTAGTTCATCCAACCTTTGTAGGATTCTATCAAGTGTCGATTGTTCAATCAGCACTGACGTAGAAGGTGATGATGTGGCTTTCTGAGTTAAAGAGTCAAGTCTAACATCAAGAGTATGTTTTAATTGAGGTGACGTCTTTCGTTTTTTTGGCTTTAAACGAACCCGTCTTGAAATTGCATCTCTTGAACTGATTTACTAGCTGTTCATCAACTTTATGTGCTAACAATCTATTTCGTCTTCTAACCAGCCGTATAGCGACAGTGAATTCATTCCATTTCTTAAAGCGTCGCAATTTGCTTTCTGTTTCTGAATCGCTCCTCCTTATTTAATATACAAAGTAGCTTTTCATGTAGTTCTTCTAGCTCTCTGTGTGTCGAACGAAAATCTTCAAATCTTTTTGCCACCATCAGGCGGTTTTCTGGAATGTTTTTAAGACTTTCGATCTCAGCTATGAACACATGAAGCTTATCTTCTCTGACTTATGTGATCTTTAAGATCTCTAATTATATTTTCTGACTTCGAGTCTGAACTCAGATCACTGCCGATCTCACTTGAGCCTGTTTAGACATCGCCATGACAACTGTTCAATAAAATGACAGGACGTTTCCTGACAGCAGTTTCGTCACAATAGGGACGTTCCAACAGGCAGATTACTTTCTGGAAACAAGGTTCCAATGACTCAAGCAAAGGCACATCCAATCATCCAAAATGTCTTTTTCCAAGACGTCATTTAATAATATCACAGTCTCTCAAATCTTCTTAAGGTACGGCACCTTGCTTTTCATTAATGATCATGCGAAGATAGTAGATAATATCACAGTACCTTCTGAATGATTCAGTTCTTTTTCCTCGTGACTTAGTTCTGTAGCAGAAGTGTCTTCTGTTCTCGAATGGTAGATTCCAGTTCAGGCCTTAGATAGCAAGTTTTCTGACAAGATGTAGCTGCGTTTTCCCAAAATTACCAGTTCTGTAGCTTCAACTCAAAAAAAGTGGGATTCAACAAAAGCCTGACGCGTAGAAATGATTCCACAGACAAAATATCTTGGTTTTTTGTAAGTTTAGTTAAGTTTTGAAGTAAAACAGTTCACACAAAAGAAAAGATTAAAATAACAAAAAAGAAAAAATGAATGTTAAGAAAAGTTCAATTCTAAGCTTAATCTTGTTACATCACAAATCGTTTTCTCACTTAACATTTCTGAACCATTTCAAACGGTCTGAAAACTGTATGCTTATCCCATTTCTAAGCTTAAATGGGTCTTTCAAGTCCTTCTTTACTGGGACTTGTTCCAAACAAACTGAGCTTATTATCACACTGTTATTCAGTTATAGTAAGAAGGTTCTATCTCTTGCTAACTTATAGGGGGAAAAGACTATACCATAAGCTATGACTATGAAAGACATTAATATTCTATTCAAATTAAGCAAACATCAATGTGAGTTTAACTCAAAACTTAACTTTCTAAGATTGGCTCTTACAATATGTACAAGGAAAAAAGTCAAAATGATTGAGATCAAGTGTAAGGACAAGTAAGACAGTAGCCTTATAAACACTGTTCTCAATATAGCAACTGTGAATGTTTATGTCAAGAAAATGTGGAAGCCACTAATCCTTGCAAATATGGTAGAATAAATACAATAATACATAGGTCAGGCACTGAGATTCTAGCCTGTCATGTCCAAGCAATAAAAAATATTTTAAGAAAACATGCAAGAAACATGCTTCTTCTTTCCCAATTGCAACATTAGGCTGTGCTTTGGTGACTGTTTCAAAACATCACATGAAGGACATGAATTAAATCTGCATTGGTACCACAGTGGACAGTAGGAATACCTTTCCAATTGTATTTATGTTGACATTTTGGTATTTACATGTTTTTGTTATACATAATTTTATTTGGTTAAAATAATTAACATTTTTTATTGCTTTTCCTGGGTAATAATTCTAAGGAGGTTAAAGAAGAATATCAAAAGACAATAAACAATATACAATGACATGCGGTTCTATAAATATCAATAGAAATAGCTTTTTACCATTAATTTCATAGACACTGATGAACTACTTAATTTATTATCATTCCAGGTGCCTCTGCTGCTAATACTGGTCCCTGCACATGCTGCAAAGTACATAGAAAATCCCTTTAGCCTATTCTAATAACATACATGACACATGAAAAAAAGCAGCAAAATGATTTTCCAAAAGGAAAAAGAATTAATAAGTACTGCGATTTAATGATGTTTTGCAGCAAATGACTCAAATGCAATTAGTTTTGATAAAACAAGTAAAACAAACTCAACTCTTCAATTAAAAAGGGCAAAAATTACTGCACATGCTGTCTATTTCAGCAAAAAAAAAAAAAAAAATATATATATATTTGTCATCCTTTCAATTTTGCTGTCATCTGAAAATTTCACAAGGTTATAGACTATATCAGAATCAAAGTCATTAATTTAAATTAGAAAGAGTAATGATCCTATGATTCCTTAGAGAGTCCAATAATGACTTCACACTGTGTGCTGCACATTCACCTTTTGTATGCAATCCTTGTGTACTTCCTAGTAACCAGCCTGATCGTTTCTGTTATATGCTGAAGTCCGATCATATTCTACCATATGCCATGCTTTTTTTTCAGCTATTCCAGCTAGTTACTTGTTTTAGAGCAGTAATAGATTTTTTTGCTCTTCACACACAGGGTAGGAAGACAAGCTGTATGAGAGTGCTACACTGACTGGGGCTAGAAGCTTGACTGGCAGCAGTCTTACAGACAGTAAGGAAGGTGTTTCCTTTAACAAGATTTCTGGAAAAAATATAAATAACAGGAAAACGTGTCTTCCAGTTCTTGGATTGGTGCCAGTGATGCTGAAGGGTGTGCTGGTGAACAGCAGAAAGGAATGGAGATTGTTGATGCCACAGTGTACATGTTAAATAGGAACACTATTTTACACTTGAAATTATATACTTCTGTCTTCCGTTTGTCATATAACAAGAGATGCAACATTTGTCTTTGACGTGGCAGATTAGTTCAAGGTATGCAATTACAATATTTTACAGGATGAAACAGACATTTTAATATTACGTAAACAATATATAAGTGCATACTGTATATCTCATAAAAATGACTATTATGGGTAATGATGGTCAGAAGTACAAGGTGACGTGATGTGACTTTTATTCACAGATTGTGTATCCATGTGTGATCTGATTAGTCTATGTTGATGTGAATATCCTATATGACAGTAGTGTCTATAGCTAATTTGACAATGTGGTGAGCAACATAGGAGCGCCGCAGGGGACTGTACTTTCCCCTGTCCTGTTCAGCCTATATACATTGGAATTCCAATACAACTCTGAGTCCTGCCACGTGCAAAAGTTCACTGATGGCACTGCTATCGTAGGCTGCATCTGGAGCAGGCAGGAGGAGGAGTATGGAACCTAATCGAGAACTTTGTTAAATGGTGTGACTCAAACCACCTACAACTGAACACCAGCAAAACCAAGGAGCTGGGACCTCATGTATAATGCCGTGTGTAGAATTTGCACTATAACATGACGTAAGCACAAAGCTAAATGTGCTTACGACAGAAAAATTCAGATGCAGGAAATATGTGTACTCTAACTTCCGCATTCTTCTGCTACATAAATCCCAGTCAGCGTGAAAAGTAACACGTGCACGCACCTTCTGTCCCTCCCCAACTCCCCCAGAATTACGCCTCTTTGAATATGCAAATCAAGTCGCAATAAATATGCAAATAAAGTCAGCGTGAAAAGCGAGTTGTACCTACAGTCTGAGTGTCATATGAAAGCTTATTGGGGTACAGAGAAAAAAAGGCACACAGTGGGAAAAAAGCACGAAATGTCAACTTCAATCTGAAATTTCCACTTTAATCATGTAGTTTATTTTGTCATTAAAGTAGAACATCATAAAACTTAATCTTAAAATCATTTAATTAACCAGTTTCTCAAATCACATCATAATTAAAGTAGCACGTTAAATGCTTTGTTTTGTATGTGATCTTCTATGTGCTCTATGTGTGTGAATCACTACTTGCTTCTTAAACCGACTCTCTTCCTCCGACTGGACACATAATTCATTACATTTGAGATATTGCAGCTCTCTGAATAACTAAAATACTGATGTATAGTATAATTTTCATGATGATAGGAAGCACGTATAAATGAATTTAACGCAGTGCCCTT
>NW_024382998.1:0-6426 GCF_016835505.1 Polypterus senegalus | reverse complement strand
CTCTTTCAACACTGCTCTTACATTATTATTATTTCAAATTCTCTCACAACACCTTCCCAATTCACATACTCACACCTTCTTCATTTTCCAAAGCCAACTTCAGTTATGCCTGTTAACACCAAATATCTCATTGTCTATAAATATCTGTTTTCCTTTTGTCAAATCCTTGTACATTGTAAAAGATGAAACCAAAGATAAGTGAAATGTATTTAAATCATGGCTTTAAACTTACTTTGTGACATCTTTGAGAAATGTTGTCAATTAAACTTATTTACTTCTTTGGAGTTTTTTATTGAATACAAGCAAAACAGCTCCCATTTACAGTGTTTTTTTAGTGTTCTCTGGTCTTTGTGCATTCATCCTTACAGTGTATTCTGCATTCTCTCTTTCTTTCACCTTCCATACACTCACCACAAGCAGTCAGCACACATCCATTTCTTATAAACCCACTTTGGTCACAAAATCAGTTTCATCCATTTTACTCAAATGCTCGTAATTGTTATTTTTATTTTGTATATGTATATATATTTTGCAATTTATATTCATCTTATTTGAACTACTTTGGCTTTCATATATTAATTTGCTGTAATTCCTAACAGTGACATTGTCTGGATAAAAATCTCTCCATGTGTCTCCATGAAAAGGTGCTTGATTACAAAATTCCACTTACACTCGTTATGTGCTTAAATACTTTACTGCGTCTCTCGTTACCCACTACTTGGGTCCGGAGCTCATTCACACGCACACTGGTCCCTGCTCCTGTGGTTTATATTACTACCACTATGAGAAAACGGAGCTCATGCAGTCACTCACTCAATCATTCCTTATTTGGGGATGGGACAATTAAAATATATGTGTGTGTGTGCCTACACTTCACTTACCTGCTTTTGCTATTTAGTGGTGCAAACCTAAATACTCTGCACCATTTTTTCTGATGTTGTAACTCTTTTTACTGCTTCACCAACAAACATTTGCATTATTTTCACTTCTGCCTTTCTCTTGCTTTCTCTACAGTGTGCAGGACCAAAATTATGGATCTAAACAATAGCACCTTACTTTTCATGCCTAATGAAAACTTTTGCACTATTTTTCCTCACACAAGGTGGAATTTATTCACTTTAACTTTTATGGGCATAGGCTTCCCTTCTTATCACTCTATGTTCATTAAAGCTATACAGTCCTTTATTTTATATAAAAAGCCATACACAATTTTACATATACATATACAGTATAGTACACTTAGATAGATAGATAGATAGATAGATAGATAGATAGATAGATAGATAGATAGATAGATAGATAGATAGATAGATAGATAGATAGATAGATAGATAGATAGATAGATAGATAGATAGATAGATAGATAGATAGATAGATAGATACTTTATTAATCCCAAGGGGGCTCACTCCTCACTGGAGAACATGTACAGCCACTGCAAGGGGTGTTAGTTCAGAAATTCCACAACTATTTATTCACAGTTTGCCATCATCACAGTAACCTTAATATTTGATAGGATTTCTGCACCACCCGTTACTCGTGCAGCCCTCCATCCCCAGATTAGAGCGTTTATCCGTTAAACCTTTAACCAATTAAAAAAACCTTTAAACTCAAATTCCCATTATTTACTGCACATAACATTCGTACAATCACAGTTACATCAGCTGTACAGCCTTCACACATTCAGTTTAAGTCTGTGTGCCCATCTTCTCGTCCTACCTTGTTCTTTTAGAGAGGCTTTCTGCCACTGTTTCCGTTAGAGACAGGTGCTCTTTTGAAACTTCACACAAATAAATTTGAGCAAAATATCGCTTACCTCTTTAGGTGATCACCATCTGTGTTCATTTCGCAGAGCACCGTCCCGCCGCCAGATGTCAGCTGCCTTTTTCTTCATCGTGTCGGGGTCGCCAGAATCTGATGAAGAGAAAATCGTCGGAGCAAAAGACGCACCAAAAAGTTTTCACCTGGAATTAAGGCTCTAGGAGTCAAGAGGATGGTCAAACAGAGTATATTGTTTTATTGCAATAAAACAACAACACGGACTCAACCCACTTCAGCAAAATCAGGCTGAACCCTGAACAGTTCAAAAATCACAGTTTATAAATTATTTCTTATCATTCTGACTTGGGCCAGTTCTAGACAGGCATATATGAGGTGGCAGACAGAAATGTGAAGGGGGCACATGGTGATGACGAGAGGCGGGAAAGGGATGGGGGTGCTCTGGATAACTGTTTTTGTCATATAATTGGATTGCACTTTGCCTCTCTACCCTAAGACCTGTCCATCTTGGGTGCCCCACCTGAAGGCTAAGCTTCTGCTGGTGTAGCTCTTAGGATCACTGAGGCACGCAAACCCCCTGACCACGATAAGGTGGCAATCCCTCAGGAGGAAAACTGAAAAATAAAAAAACAAAAAATAAAATAAAATATTCCTCATCAGATTATAACAACTAAAAACATGACATTTACCTTAACTGGATGGCCTATATCAAATATATTCAAACCCAACAATAACACTTCTCACTGTTGCCAATATTAACAAAACTAAAAAGGGTAGGCCAAGTTATAAAAACAAAATCAATTCACCAAGTCTTGAAAGATAAAACTGAAAAATAGAATAAAAAAATAAAGTAAAGAATAAAATAAAATATCCACTCTCCTTTCTACTCAATCCACTCTACAACAACAGTCTCCTGTTTCTCTTTGCAAAAACTCTTACAAGTTCATCCATATCCAAGTTATTTGTTATGGACTTCTCATGGGCCAAGATCACCAAATCCCTCTTTCTTTTATGTAACATGGTGTGACGAATGGGGGTTAGGACCCGTGACAAAGTGGAGAAGGAACTCTCACACGATGCTGAAGACACACCAATGACCAGGGCTGTTACACACAATTTATGCAACTCATTAAAGGCTTCCTTGTACTTCTGCTGGAGTTTACACACAGTGGACAGGTCTGTTTCCTTTGAACATTTTTTGAGCAGTATCTCTTTTGCCACAAGAGCTTCATTTTTCAGTCTTACGACATCTGCTACAGTGCCAGCCATCACAGCCAGATGATCTAGAAATGTGCTAGATTTGGGGGCAAGACTAGATATGGCTCTCATCTGGTCAATATTCTTGTGTGAAAGTCTAGTTTCCATTTCTGAAATGGCCCTGTCAAGGATGTTGAGCAGGGATCTTTTCAGAGACTGATGGGGGGAAATGGTAGGGTCACCAGAGTCTGCATGGCCCAAAGTTGAGAGTGTTTGCTCATTGCTCTCCTCCTCTTTGTTGCATGTGACTCATCCTCAGCAAGAGATGACACTCCTCAACAGTCCTCCTCACGGATGTTTTTTAAGGAGTCCCGTGCTGCACTAACAACCTCAGAAGCACTGCACAGATCGACTGACTGAGACTGTAGAATTGCATTTGCTGGTTTCAAGACACCAAGCATCCGCACTGGGAACTTTCCAATCTCAAAGAAGTGATGCCTCTTAATTTGGCATAGCAGGCCTGATGCCTCGGTGCACAGGTCAACTGCAGCATCATCATCCTCTGTCATCTCAGATAGGATACTAAGGATTTGTTCTTGATTGTCCACAGTGCACCTTGTCACCTCATAGTGACTTGTCCATCTGATCTCAAGCAGCCTTTTTAGACAAGTAAGGTGCATCGTGTTTATTGAGCACATAGTGGTGGTGAAAAAAGCTGTAGCGTGAACTAGATAGGCTAAAAAATCTTTTTGCACACGGCTCACTCTGCATGGAATGCACAAGCACTAAGTGCAGTTGGTGGTTGTAGCAGTGGAAGTATGGAACATATCTGTCAAGCCTCTTTTGGAGCAGAGCTTGTACACCACCTCTAAGCCCATCATAACACTGGCTCAGTATCCTGTCAGCACTCTAGCCAGCAACACAAAGGTGGAACAGCATCTCAGAGGTGATGTACTCTGCATCAAGCTGTTTTCTAGTCGAGCAACCCAATAAGATGCTCCTCTGGCACAGAATTTCTGTGAAAACCATATTATCACATTGCACCTATTCCTGGTCTCATCACTTTTGAGGCAAAACCCTGCAGAATCAGCATTCATATTTTTTCCTGACCTCTCCAAGCACCATGTCAGCCAGTGTTTGGATAATCATTTTGGATATCCTTCGATGTGCATTTTGCATTTTTTGGGACACCCTTAGCAATGCTTGCTAGCTTCTCATCCTTCTCTAAGGTATATTCCATCAGGTTTAGAAAAATACCTGAAGCAATGTCATCATCATTACCCGTTGCTTCATGTCTCAAGGTTTCTGCAGTCCCACGGAGCCCCAACTCATTTACACAGAGAAGCCTTATAGCACTACCAATACTCTTGACATAGTAATGTTTTTTTTTTTCAAGTTGTGTTTTACCAACCAACATTGAATCCATAGTCCCCCCCCCGTGGCCTCTCTGCTTTTATGCTCAGTCCAGATGGTTGAAGCATACACATGGTTGTGGCTGGACACATGCCTCAGTAGCCCCTTGTCTCGATATGGTGCTGCTTTCCAGCTGTTAAAACCAGTTAAGGTAAAAACTACATCCCTATCATTAACAGTGCTGCCATATTTCCGACATGGGAAACAGAAGCATGTGTCCCGCACAACAGAGTACTCCAGCCATGGTCGTGTGCGGTACCAAGCAGGACTGAATGATCTTAATGTTGTACCACCAAATACACGTTTGGGGTAACTACCCAGTATTGGCCGGGATGGTGTATTGCCATTTAAACCTTCCTCTTGTGTTAGGGTCAGCACCAACCCATTTTACTTTTTAAATGCATAAAACTACTACCTAATTTTGTTTATTGCATCAAGGCTTTTTGACTTTGTAAGGAATCTGCATTTAATTAAAATAAAACAAAAAAAAAAAACAATTGTACTAAATTATAAAATGCTCTGGTGAAAATTATTACCTTTGTGTTGGTAGGGTCAGTTTTGACCCAGTTATAATTTAAGGTTATAAAACAACAGTTAGGGTCAAAACAAAAATCATAAACACACTTTGAGGGGCTTCTCTCTTTGCCTGTGTGTCTCCTTGCCTGAACAAACAAAGACAGACATGTTCAGACATGTAAGGCTTGCATAAGACAAATTTAGTTTAGCGTTGGTGACTTGCAGAGTACACATCTCCTGTTTGCAGCAGTCAAAAATGAGAAGAAGATTTCCAGTAAGCCAAGCTCTGGATCATAACTTTTCTGAAAATGAGGCAGAGGACACAGAACAGCATAGTGATACAGATGAGCAGGTTTCCGAGGAGGAAGACATTGTAGAGTATCTACCACAAGGCACAGACACATCTGATGAGTCTGATGAGGAGGTCACCGATGCTGAAGCTGCACTCACTCCTGCTGAAACATTCAAATCCAAAAGTGGTAACATCTCTTGGAGCTCAGTACCTCCTGACTTACATGGCAGGGCAGCTGCTGCAAACGTCATCAAAATGACCCCGGGAATCACTAGGTTTGCTGTGACGAGAGTAAGTGATATCAAGACATGTTTTGATCTGTTTATGCCATTGTCACTAAAGAAAGTCATGATTGCTTTGACAAACCTTGAAGGAAAAAAGGTTCATGGCGACATGTGGAATGACATCGATGAGGAATACCTGGATGCTTATATTGGTGCTCTTCTTCTTCTTGTTGGTTTTTACAAATCCAGCAATGAGGCCACTGATACGTCGACAGGCAGAAATATTTTCCGGGCAACAATGTCACTTCAGTCATTTCGAATGATATCAGTAGTCCTTAGATTTGACAACAGAGAAAGTAGAGAAAATCTGACAAGCTTGCTCCCATCAGGGATGTCTGGGAAAGGTGGGTGCAGCTCCTTCCACTGATGTTCAACCCAGGGCCAGAGGTAACAGTAGATGAACGTTTTGTCCCTTTCTGTGGAAAATGCCCTTTCCGGCAGTACATGCCTAGTAAGCCGGGGAAATACGGCATAAAAATTTAGGGAACCTGTGATGCAAAAACCAGCTATGCATGGAATCTGCAGATTTACACAGGCAAACATGCAAGATGGTATTCCTGAGAAAAATCAAGGAAAACGTGTTGTCCTCGATATGACGACTGGACTGCGGGGTCACAATATCACATGTGACAATTTCTTTACCAGCTACGACCTTGGACAAGAACTTCTCAGGTGGAAACTTACCATGGTGGGCACAGTAAAAAAAAATAAACCTGAGCTGCCTGCCGAAATTTTGCAGGTGAAGGACAGGGCTCCACTTTCTTCAAAATTTGCTTTTCTAGACACCACCATGGTTGTTTCATATTGTCCAAAAAAATACCGGAGTGTGATACTTATGTCCACTTTTCACAAAGATGCAGCTGTATCATCAGCAAGTGACAAAAAGCCCATAATTATCTTGGACTATAATAAAAACAAAGGTGGAGTGGATAACCTGGACAAGCTGA
>NW_024382997.1:0-8930 GCF_016835505.1 Polypterus senegalus | reverse complement strand
AAAACATTATTTGTACAAAATCTTAATTTATCTATTCCTAAATAATTAAATGGGCAGGCTATTTCGTATCAGTGCAATACGCTGCTTGTTAAAACGGATGACTCCTGCTCATACGTGCAAGTATGCGTGGATATTATGAACTATCGTATCTGTTCAAGTTTTATTTAAATTTTAAATATAAGTAATTTTTATTTGGTCGACAGAAATATGTTTAGTAGGAATGAAAGTTAAATTTAATCATCATTGCATAAATTTTTCTTCACCATAGAAATTTAAAGACTAAATCCAACTTCCATTACTACGACAGATATTTCTGGTGACTAAATAGAACCTACTTATATCCAAAATCGAGCTATTGAGCTGTCGCCTGCCTGCCTGAATAAGTCACCCTTGCTTCGCTCTTACTTTTTTACCGTTCATTTAATCATGGCTAGTCGCGGAAAAATTATAATATGGAAGGAGGATTAAACTGAATATGGCTTTACCAAAACAATTATTGATGTCGAAAAAAGTATCAATTATTCATAAAACTTCAATTGTTGATCTTTTTTTGTGCGTTAACCTCATATTTTTTCATACTTCTACTCAAACCAAGGGGGTGCGAGGATAAAATGAATCGGTGATATATATATATTGAATATAATGAAATATTTTTATTTTGAAATAATGCAAACAGTACGCGGCACGTGCTTCGCCCTAATATATATATAACTTTTGAGAATGCAACGTATAGTTTTGTCAGGAGCAAAGCAATCTTGCCTGAAATCAATGGCAACCTTTTGTAGGGTGTGTCCCTGAGACTTATTAATTGTCATCGCGAAGCAGAGCCTTACTGGAAATTTGAGGCATTTCAATTGAAATGGGAGATCAGAGGGTATAACGGTGACGCGAGGAATACATTGAGTGTGGAGAAACTCTAGAGACAGCGTGTGTATTAACTTGTGGATTTTTCTGTGAGTATTTGGTGGCAGTGTGACGAAGTTGCTTCAGAAGACGGCGTTAGCCGCGGTGCTCAGCTCAGAGTGAAATGAGGTGAATGGGAGGGGAGATGATGACGTCACTCCTCCACTCGCCTTAATTGTCAATCCCCCTACAAACACAGTCTCTCGGAATTTGCATAAGCACAGCCTCTCACCATCAATTTGAACTTAGTTACAAAATGATCAAAACTGTCGTTTATACCCTGCGTCCTCTCATTAAACTTGTATCCCGTATTAGCCGTGGGCATGACAAACGCCAGCAGCAGCCTGTCTATGAACTTAATTTAAACTTTATAGGTTTACACCGTGCTTTGTAGCTGCGCAGTAGCTGCACTTATGAATATGCATTGGCCTCGCTCACTGAGTGCAAGGGAAAAAAATAAAATGTAGTCTATAAGTTATTAAAAGTAAAACATTAACGTTTTGTTCAGTTTCTTCCTACAGCAATTTTAACTCCGTTACAAAGTGATCCAAAGTCTCGTTTATACCTCGTGTCTTCTCAGTAAACTTGTATCTCGCAAATAGCGTCATTCGCCGAAGGCATGACAAACGGCAGCGGAAGTGTGTCTATAAACTTAATATAAACTTACGGTTCACGCCGTGCTTTGTTTCCGCAGTAGCTGTACTTATGAATATGCTTGTATTTATGAATACGCTTGTATGCATCACTTGCTTCATAATCTTTTTCTGCCTTCTCAATTGTGAAATGGCGTTTTTTCTTCAGCGTTGTTTGGAGGTCTTCCTTGTTCTCTACGTACTTACGTAGGAGGCATGATGATGTCACATGAAACTCCGCACCCCACGGCCATCCAGCTCAACTCCATTACATTATATGGAGAAAAATTACTTCCAGTTATGACCATTACGCGTAGAATTTCGAAATGAAACCTGCCCAACTTTTGTAAGTAAGCTGTAAGGAATGAGCCTGCCAAATTTCAGCCTTCTACCCACACGGGAACTTGGAGAATTAGTGATGAGTCAGTGAGTGAGTCAGTCAGTCAGTGAGGGCTTTGCCTTTTATTAGTATAGATAACAAGTGTCCTGCATCTGAATTCATCTTGTTGGGATTGAGCAAAATGTAATAAAAATAGAAAATAATGTATAGATTTTACACGCCATTACAGAAACTAAGTTTTGTTATGTTTTGTTACAACTAAGTATTGTTATTGTTAATTGTACCCTGTACTACGTAAGTCAGTGGCAACTGAAGTAATATTTGGTAATAATATAGTTGCAGGATGTTGTTCTTTAGATATAGAGCACAGATAGTAAGAGGACTTTATAATATCCACTATTAAAGTCTTCAGTTTAGGATTTGAACTCAAAAAAATTGAAACTGTGAGGCATCATCCCTGAGGCTGCCTTTATACTATTTTGTTTATGTAAATATCCAAAGGTTTAATTAAGCTCAGAAAATCTCAAAATAGAAGGCACTTTCTTCCGTGAAGATGGGAACAAATGGGAAGCTGCTGCAACAAAGCAGAGTATTAACAGCTGGAGAGCGCATGTAAAACAGCTAATGGATGAAATTAAAGTTAACAGCTTATTTTACTCTTCTAATTTTAACAAACTTTGACCTGGATTTTTTAAAAATAATTTACAATTTATTCAGTATTCATTTTGGTTATTAAGATTAATACATTTAATTTGATCATCTTAACTGAAAAAAATTACTTTGAAAAATCCACTTATTCAATTTGTTAATGACTTTTAAAAGAACAGAGTTTGCAAGGAGCTGGGTCAAAGAAAGCCTAAAAGGATTTCCTGCCAAGATTACTAAACTGATACATGAAGTATTTCCCGACTATGGCATACTGTAAATGCACAAATTGATATAACACTTAGTTGCTTTCTAGCTGGTTTAAATGCAGTACAAGTGAATTATCAAGAGTTATTGTAGGTGCTACAAATATGAACGAAAGATATATAATAACCAGCCAAAAGTAAAGACAGGCACTCAAATTTGCACACTTATCTACCACACCTTTTTGAGCAATGCAGCACTCTACACAGCTCAGTGCACAAAAGACTTCTGCTATAACACTATCAGAGGAAACCAGCTTTCTGAGAGCAGCAACACATTTAACAATGAAACTTTGTAACAGTTGTCATTTCTATTTGATTTCAGTTGGGGCTGAGCCAACGGTTGACTATAACGTCCATGTAAAGTACATATTGTTGATTGGCTCCAGTCATTTTCAGAATTTTGCGCCAAGCTGTGCTTAATATTGTTAGCTTTTAAGTTTATTCAGTACATACCACAATGAATTTCTTACTTCCATGTGTCTTAAGAACAGTATATATACAAGTATACAGTTAAGTCCATAAATATTTGGACAGAGACAACTTTTTTCTAGTTTTAGTTCTGTACATTACCACAATGAATTGTAAATGAAACAACTCAGATGCAGTTGAAATGCAGACTTTCAGCTTTAATTCTGTGGGTTGAACAAAAAGATTGCATAAAAATGTGATGGAACTGAAGTATTTTTTAACACAATCCCTTCATTTCAGGGGCTCAAAAGTAATTGGACAATTGACTCAAAGGCTATTTCATGGGCAGGTGTGTGTACAGTTTACTTACAAAAGATAAGCAGGTTTCATTTCGAAATTCTACGCGTAACAGTCATAACTGAATCCTACTTACGTACATATATATGGCCATAGCCTGCAGCTCGGTCGCTGTGTGAGGCAGAGTTGCATCCCCATCACCACGCCTCCCACGTAGTTGGCTGCCTGCCTATATTGCATCCCCCATACCCACGCCTCCCACGTAATTGAGTGCCTGCCCATATAAGGCCGTCCGTCAGCAGCAATCCAATAGACATGCTGCCACTAAATATTCGCTGTTGAAGGACTGTGCTTATGCAAACGAAGATTAGATGGTCAGGGATAGACTAGTGTTTGGCACAAACTCAGCGAAAGTGCAAGAGAAACTTTTAAGTGCCGGGTCTTAGCTAACATTAAATAAAGCCGTGGACATCGCAAGATCGCACGACATAGCACAAGCACAGCTGAGAACCTTCGATGCATGTACTCCGAGCGGCTCACGTGAACTGACTGTGAAGGCAGTACACAGACAACAAGCAAGAGCTCCAAAGAGCACTGAACAAAAAACACATTACACAATTGAGAAGGCAGCAAAAGAATATGAAGCGAGTGACGCATACAAGCATATTCATAAGTGCAGCTACTGCGGAAACAAAGCACACGATGGAAAAAGTCAATGTCCAGCTAAAGGAAGACAGTGTAAAAAATGTGGTAAATTGAACCACTTCACTAAAGTTTGCAGGACTGGGAAAGGTAAACCTGTGCATGCAGTGTGTTATGTCTCAGATAAAGAGAAAAACGAGCTGTTTATTGATGCAGTAAGAAAGGAACAACCCTCTGAAGCTGAACAAGCCTTTGTAGACATATCAATAGGAAAGCAAGGTGTAAAGCTTAAGTTTAAATTAAGTTCAAAGACACGCTGCCGATAAATATTCGCAGGCAAATCCACAACTTAATACCGGGAATGCCTGTTGAACATCTTAGATTCATGAGTACCAATTTGGGTAGTGAACACTTCAATGAATGAAACATTATCTTTACAACAGTTGACAACGAAGATGAGATGGTCAGGGATAGACTAGACTGCTGGGGGGAAAAAAGCAAGCACACCCTTGATCTCAGGGTTTGGTATTGCCCCAATTAGTAGGAATGACTTATTGTAGGCATATTGCATAACTGCCCAACTGTTTTTGTGACATCGACTCCGTGAAATTTTTGACCACTTCACCTGCAAAATTCCTTCAGTTGCAAGATGTTACCGGGTTTTTTTGCAGGTACTGCCCGTTTCAAATGCTCCCACAACATTTCAGTAGGATTCAAAGCAGGGCTTTCACTAGGCCAGTCCATAACCATCCATCCATCCATTTTCCAACCCGCTGAATCCGAACACAGGGTCACGGGGGTCTGCTGGAGCCAATCCCAGCCAACACAGGGCACAAGGCAGGAACCAATCTTAGGCAGGGTGCCAACCCACCACAGGACACACACAAACACACCCACACACCAAGCACACACCAGGGCCAATCTAGAATCGCCAATCCACCTAACCTGCATGTCTTTGGACTGTGGGAGGAAACCAGAGCGCCTGGAGGAAACCCACGCAGACACGGGGAGAACATGCAAACTCCACGCAGGGAGGACCCGGGAAGCGAACCCGGGTCTCCTAACTGCGAGACAGCAGCGCTACCACTGCGTCACCGTGCCGCCCAGTCCATAACCATCCATTTCTAAAAATGTAAATATACATTGCATCCGGAAAGTATTCACAGCGCATCACTTTTTCCACATTTTGTTATGTTACAGCCTTATGTGACGATGCGGGTTCTGCACCACGCTCCCATTGCTGTTCAGGGGCCCTTGAACCCAATACCATCGATAGTTATAACTGAGGTGAGCTAGAGAGTGAGGCAACAACACAGCAAGGGGATGATGTAAAACATGCAAAAGTGCTTTTATTTAAAATATTAAAACAACAACACAATGTTCAATTAAACAGTGCAGTGCTTCCAAAGAGTCTTTATTAAATAAATAATCCATAAAAGAAAATGTGGAGGTTAAAACCAATAAATAGAAAAACACAATCCATAAAAGCAACGAGGTTCAAATGACACTGGAAGCAGTCTTCTAAAATCAATAAGCCCGGAGCTCTTCTACACTAGCGTCTCACCTGTTTCTCCCAGTTGGGCTTTTCAGCAGGCGAGACACTCTCTCAGCAGCTGTCCTTTTCCACACACACACACACGTCTGGAGACCTCCCGATCCTGGCTTTGGTCTGGCACTCATCCCAGGCCTGAGACTTGGAATCTTGATTTCCAGGACGCCCATATCAAGGACTTCACCACCAAGCCTCCCTACTCCCGCCCCGGCCTTACGAGGACAGTCCCGACTACCACTGCCTTTCTGGTGTTCTGCGGCCAGTCGCCCATCACAGGTCACTCCCGCTATTTGATCACTCAGCAGGAGCGACTTCTACTACGACTCCTGGGTGTCGGCCTAACACCCAGGCTCCCACACAGCTGCCTGCAAGCATTCTCTTGCTCGATTGTTCTCCATCCACCACCGGTTCACTCGCTCTCACTCTCTCTCTCACGCGCGCGCATCCTGCCTTCTCCAGCCACCTCCGTCTTTCGTTCTTTCTTTGTTATTCTTTTTTCTTTCTTCCTCGTTCTTCCCTCCTAACCGACTCACGTTTCTTTATATTAAGAGGGGGGCCATAGCAGCTGCAGCACATTAGCCACAGGAACAATCATGGATGTGGGCAGTCCCTCACCTGTGCACTAGGTGAGAAACGCCCAAACCGCAGATCGCCCTGCAGCTTCCTACGGCCACCACACCCCCTCACTAAGCGCCGCGGGCGCGTTGATTATTTATTTAAAAAACGGCCTTTGTTGAGCGAGCTGTGGACCCATAACACCACACCTTATTCCAAAATGGATTTAATTAATTTTTTTCCTCAGAATTCTACACACAACACCCCATAATGACAATGTGAAAAAAGTTTACTTTAGATTTTTGCAAATTTATTAAAAATAAAAAAACGGACAAATCACATGTACATAAGTATTCACAGCCTTTGCTCAATACTTTGTCGATGCACCTTTGGCAGCAATTATAGCCTCAAGTCTTTTTGAATATGATGCCACAAGCTTGGCACACCTATTCTTGGCCAGTTTCGCCCATTCCTCTTTGCAGCACCTCTCAAGCTCCATCAGGTTGGATGGGAAGCGTCGGTGCACAGCCATTTTAAGATCTCTCCAGAGATGTTCAATCGGATTCAAGTCTGGGCCACTCACACTTCACAGAATTGTCCTGAAGCCATTCCTTTTATATCTTGGCTGTGCGCTTAGGGTCGTTGTCCTGCTGAAAGAAAAACCGTCGCCCCAGTCTGAGGTCAAGAGTGCTGTGGAGCAGGTTTTCATCCAGGATGTCTCTGTACATTGTTGCAGTCATCTTTCCCTTTATCCTGAATGGTCTCCCAGTTCCTGCCGCTGAAAAGCATCCCCACAGCATGATGCTGCCACCACCATGCTTCACTGTAGGGATGGTATTGGCCTGGTGATGAGCGGTGCCTGGTTTCCTTCAAATGTGACGCCTGGCATTCACACCAAAGAGTTCAATCTTTGTCTCATCAGACCAGAGAATTTTGTTTCTCATGGTCTGAGAGTCCTTCAGGTGCCTTTTGGCAAACTCCCGGCGGGCTGCCATGTGCCTTTTACTAAGGAGTGGCTTCCGTCTGGCCACTTTGCCATACAGGCCTGATTGGTGGATTGCTGCAGTGATGGTTGTCCTTCTGGAAGGTTCTTCTTTTTCCACAGAGGACCTCTGGAGCTCAGACAGAGTGACCATCGGGTTCTTGGTCACCTCCCTGACTAAGGCCCTTCACCCCCGATCGCTCAGTTTAGATGGCCAGCCAGCTCTAGGAAGAGTCCTGGTGGTTTCGAACTTCTTCCACTTACGGATGATGGAGGCCACTGTGCTCATTGAGACCTTCAAAGCAGCAGAAATTATTCTGTAACCTTCCCCAGATTCGTGCCTCGAGACAATCCTGTCTCGGAGGTCTACAGACAATTCCTTTGACTTCATGTTTGGTTTGGGCTCTGACATGAACTGTCAACTGTGGGACCTTATATAGACAGGTGTGTTCCTTTCCAAATCATGTCTAATCAACTGAATTTACCACAGGTGGACTCCAATTTAGCTGCAGAAACATCTCAAGGATGATCAGGGGAAACAGGATGCACCTGAGCTCAATTTTGAGCTTCATGGCAAAGGCTGTGAATACTTATGTACATGTGTTTTCTCAATTATTTTATTTTTAATAAATTTGCAAAAATCTCAAGTAAACGTTTTTCACGTTGTCATTATGGGGTGTTATGTGTAGAATTCTGAGGAAAAAAATTAATTTAATCCATTTTGGAATAAGGCTGTAACATAACAAAATGTGGAAGAAGTGATGCGCTGTGAATACTTTCCGGATGCACTGTACATACTTTTATGCATTTCATCAAAAAATATCAAGTATACATCGTAGTATTCAAACAGCTCACAGCTCCAAGAGGGATAGCTCTTATAAATCTATATTGACTTGAAGCCAGTCATCATCATCTATAAATACGCGCTGTCTTCTATCGAATTCCTTCATTGTCATTGTATTGTACAGTGAGATTCAATATACAAATCCCCCATAAATTTATTTTCTTATAAAATAACAATAATAATAAAAACAATGAAAAATATACCAGATGAAAGAATAAGTAGAACATAAAAATATTGTGCAGATAGTGCACATGGCTCATAAAGTGGCTCAGGTTGAGCAATATTACAGTTGTAGAGTTAATAGTGGGGTAATTGTAAGTAGAAACTGTTCTACCGGGAGCACTTGATACTCAATCTGTCTATGTCTGTAGCTCTTGTGGTGAAACTGTTTCTGAGCCTTGGGATCCATGCAGGAAAAGCTATGAAGCCTTTGCCGGATGAGAGAAGTTTGCAAAACCGAGCAGACAAGTGTGTTTGCAAGGTGAGGGGCTTCAGTGAAATTGTGCATGGCTTTACGCAAAGTGTAGTTTTTATACATTTCAAAGAGTGCGTAGAAACGGGGGTATGCAATATTTCTGTGTGTATGCACAGTTTATACATGAGGCTCCAGAACTTGTGCATGGTGAGCATCCCTTATTGTAGATCTGTGCTTCGATTTAATTTTCAAAGTGGAAAACAGCATCTTGTGTGCATGTATACTGCTCAAAAGACAGTATCGTCTTCTTTAAGAGGGCAGATGTCTCTGAAAATGAACAAAGTATTTCTCAAAGAATCTGTCTGATCCTGATCCATTATAAAACTTCTTGCAGACAAATAGGAATTTAATTAAACTGCACACAAAAGATTAAATCTGATATAAATTGA
>NW_024382996.1:0-19069 GCF_016835505.1 Polypterus senegalus | reverse complement strand
CTTTAAGAACCTTTTTTTTTTTTTAAAAAAACCCCTCCAGCTGTTAATGGGTTGGGGTTTTGGAGTCCAAGGTTCTGAAGGTAATTAAAATTTTGTAGTAATTTTAAATTTGGTGCGGGCCCAGAAATGGACCTAGTGAGGCGGGGGCTTGGTTGAAAGCCCGGGTTGGATCTCCCGGGAAACTTTTTTGGAATTTTAGTAACAGTGCCTGATATATAATTTTGAGTTGTATAATTGTATGCTTATGATATGGAGCAGTGAATTCTCTGCTTGCTACTTCCACTCCTTTCTGATATATTAATTGAGGGTCTTTTTCCATGTCCTTGGATCTTTGAAAGGAAGGGATTGTAAATGATTTTATATATTGTAGAGATGGTCTAATTCCTCAAAATTGAGCAATATTTTTCCAGCGTGGATGGGGGTGCAAGATGAGGAAAATCTGGAAGGTTCTTTTAACAAAGTTCCTGTTTTGGGAAGATAGTGAAAGAAATTTGTAGTTGGAATGTTAAATTTGGAATGTAATTGTTCATAGGATGCAAAGACGTTGTTATAAAAAGATCTCTAACAAGTATTCAAATTTTTCCACATATTAAAAACTCATATTTGTGAAGGTTGAAAGAGGTGGTTCTTTGCAGGTGTTCCCGACCTCAGGCCTAGGGAACCTGGCCCAGGTACAGCCACTGTTGCTCAGGGTGTAGCACAGCATATGGTAAGCATAAAGAAACAGACAGCAGCCCCAGTCCAGACCATCCTTCTGTTTCTCCTTTATTCTCCTTTTCCCCAGAAATATATAAAACTTCAATTTCTGCATGATCAACATGGCAATCAGTGAAAACAATGTGTAAGCCAATTTCCTCTGCATAACAAATAGTGTAAACACATTTACTTTGAGTCCTTGATTAAAAACCAACTTTCCAAGGAAGCAGACAGTTCTGTATCCCCACATTGTATGTAGATGAGATTCTAAGTCAAAGCAGTCTGACTATTCAAAGCAGGTGACTTTTTAAAGGACAGGTAAATATTTATGTCCTGTAGATAGCCATCAGCAACCTGTAGCAAATTTTCAGTTCTGCCTTTCAAAAGTAACACACAAATGTTATTTTCTTTATAATGCTGAGTTGAGCCCATTACACTCCCCCCTACTTTTTTTGAGATGGCCCCTGACATTTTTGCTCTAAAGGCTCAGCCTTTGGTTCAGTGTCTATTGTGTCTCAACTAGTGGTCTTAGATAATAATCAAATCCTGGGTATGCTGGATACACTATTGTGTGGCTTGGCAACAGATACATGGATTCTGTATAACTGCATGGACACCAGGGATTCCAAGGCTGGTATGATGGCTTCCCAGTCTGGGGTATGTGAATACTTTCTCTGGGTCGACAGTGCGGAGCCGATCTTCTTAAAGTGTCCCCTTCTCTGTCACTCTGGTGTTCTGTTGCTAGGTCTTTTTGGACCATTTGGGGGTTTCCCACTACTTCATCAATGTTCTCCACCTGGGGTTCAGCAACACTGCTCTCCATTTCCAGTCCTTGTTCCCTTGATGTTCCTTGCAAAGGATTTCTGTCAGGTTGTCGTGGTTCTGTGGTTCAGGGTAGAACTCTCAGGCCTTGGCTCTGAGCCTGGAGCGTGACTCAGATTCTATACCTCAGGATCTGACATGTGCTGGAAGCATGGCAACACAGGGGACCATATAAGGTTTCTGCTTCCTCACTGGAGGATTCGGCCTTGAGTCTAGGTGTCTCACTTTTGTTCTTGCGGTCTTTGCATTGTCCTTTTCACTGTGTTTGATTTAGTGTCTTTTCAAAAGGTAAGTCATTGACAGGCAGCAGGAGGTATGCGTGTAGTATCCGGGTGCTCTGCTACCAACTCTGGCTGTACCTTTATACACTGGGCTGTCTTTAATTCTCCACAATACGACATACCTCTTCTTCCCAGTAGTCACGGAGTTTTCCTGAGCCTCTCTCTCAGATAGGTTTCTGACTAAGACTCTGTCACCTGGTTGAAGAATAGCCTCACTGTACGGTCATAATACTCCTTACCCTTGGCGATGCTTTCCGACTGTTATCTGCAGCAATCTGGTAAGCTTCTTTCATCTGGGTTGCCATTTTTGCACAAAGTCCTGGCTGTCTGTTTCTCATTGTCAGTTGTAAGATTAAACAACAAATCGATAGGTAATCTTGGAGCTCTGCCATACAAGAGGAAAAATGGTGAATAGCCAGTTGATTCGTCTTGTACAATTATATGCATGCACAATTTGTGGTAGGTAATCTTTCCACTTTGACTTTTTCTCTTCTTCCAAGGTTCGGAGCATCTGAAGCAGAGTTCGATTGAATCGCTCTACTGGATTCCCTGTGGATGGTAGGGAGTGGTGCGAGTGAGCTATTCCAGATAGTTGTTGGAGCCTCTGAAATAAGTTATTTTCAAACTCACGCCCCTGGTCATGGTGCAGCTTTGCAGGGTAGCCAAAACGGGGGATAAAGTCTTGGAAAATCTTCTCAGCTGCGGTTTTTCCAGATTTGTTTTGGTGGCATATGCTTGTGCAAAGCGAGTGAAGTGATCCATGAGAACCAGAAATAGTCTAACCTCCTTTACTTGGCTCAAGACGGAGAAAATCTACAGAGAGCAGTTCAAAAGGTTCGCTTGTAGTAATAGAGCCCATAGGTGCTCTGTCTTGGTTACTAGGGTGCTTTCTGTTTGATGCAGATGCATTGTCGAATTACATAATCTTCAATCTCTCGCTGCATGAAGGCCAATAAAATCTTTCTCTGGCTAGATGAATCACCTTGTCAGATCCGATATGTCCCATATCATCATGGAGGCTTTAAGGACCACTGGTTTCAGCTTATTGGCAAAACAAGTTGCTTTCTTTTTCCTACTTGCCTGTACAGTACTCCTTGTAAATGGTGAGTTTGTTCCATTCATGTATCAGTCTCTTTGTTTCAATTCCCATTTGTTCCTTGTCCTTCTTATTTGGACCCCATCCTCTGCTTTTGAGGTTAATGATTTCACTGATGGTAGCATCTTCTTGCTGTGCGACCCTAATATCATTTAGTGTGACTGTATCAACACTTTCTGGCAACACACCGTCATCCACTGAGGTGAACTGTAGAGCAGCCACCCATGGCACTTCTTTATCTTTAGCTGCTTTGCAAGGTTATTATAGTTAACGAAAACTAAAATCAAAACTGAAACTATTATTAAAAAACATTTTAAACTGAAATAAAATAATTAACAAAACCGAAATGAAAAACTAAACTAAAACTAAACTATTAAAGTAGCTGGAAAAACTAACTGAAATAAAATAATAATTTACTAAAATATTTGTAGTTTTGCTTTTGAATGAATATTCTTGCCGTAGTCTTTAACCCTTGTAAGTTTAAACTCTAAAACAGAAAGTCATCCACCACGAGCAGCCTCATATATTTCATCCAGTGAACGGCAGCTGGTGAAGGAGGGCGGCAGTTCACACAGCATTTGCGGTGACAGAGCAAGCTAATGCGGTGCATAAAGCATGTGAAATAGAGCGATTTTGCGTCGCCTTTCTTTGTGCTTTTTGTGTATCAAGATGTAATTCAAATGGCTGAAATCAGAATGTGCTGGTCAAAACGTTTACCATAGAAAAATCACAAGTGAGTAACGCTTTCAGTTTATTTCTCAGGTGTCTGCTTTTGTTGACAGCAATTCACCTGCCACGCACAGGAGAAAATTTTTACTCTCATATAAAAGTATACAGAAAGTATAGTAATCATGAAAAAATTCGACCTCGATATTTTGATGAATCTTGACGTTATAGACTAACCAGTGTCCACATATACTGTTTTTTGAATTGTGTGTGTGCTGCTCTGTGCATGCGTGTAAACATGATATCTCAAAAACGTAGATAGATGGATGAAATTCAGCATGTGGTTGTGACACCACAATTGTAGATCTGTATTAACTTTTGGGCCAAATCCATCACCCAGAAGTGGTACTTTACCTGAACACATACTCAATTTTTTTTATTTATACAGCTGCAGAGTCCGATTTATTCAACTTTACTTTTTTAATAATTGTTCAATATATTATTAATTTGATTTGTTGTTGATGGTAATGTACATAATATAAAAATATAATCATTGTCTTACAGTGGACTCCTCAAATATCCATCCCCATATCTGAGTATACAAGAAAGTCGAGGGAGACCACCCTCGATTTTAAAAATAAAAGCAGTGATCGAGAGACTGACTAGGTCATCATACAAGATCAACATTATTGTTACTGACCAATCACTTTTGCTTTAAAAACATTGTTTAACAATGAAGCGATACGTACAACAGGTAGAGAGTCTGACAAAATGATGAAAAACTACTAATGGGTTTTTGTATTTATTCCATATTTATTAATTTATCTTTTTTAGTTCATATTCACAACTCAAAATACCTGATATTGTGAAAGTAATCCATTAGCAGAATATTTTAAAATATTTGTCTCCCTTTTTTCAATGTTTTTCTCTCTCTCCCAAAATAGATAGTTGAAATATCATATTCTTTTGTTTTAACATCAGCCTTATCATATATTTGCATACCAGGGATTTTTCCTGCCTTGCATCCAAACCTGCTGGCAGGCTCCAGGTTTCCTGAAATCCTACTCTGGATAAACAGGTTTCCAAAATGTATATTATTCTTAATCTCAGACGCTGTCTCTGTTGTTTTGTGCCTGTCCATACTCTTATTACCTGCTCTTGCCCTGCTCATTATGGGTTTACTGTTCTTATGGTGGGCTATTCAAGACTCACCACCCTAACCTTGACACTGCTTGTTGTTCTTTGTTTTCAATACAGCTAGGTGGGGTCTGCACACTGATTCAAGTCTAAGAGCCCTGTTCTTCCTAAGCCCTGTGATTTTCATGAGAAAAATTTTAAAAATTATAAAATTGTGTAAAATTGTTCATATTCAGTGTCTAGTTTTGATTATGGTTTTTTATCAGACAAAAATAAAACCAGATAATAAACCAGGCAGTATAGTAAGCTTCCACTAACATTAAACTCATATCCAAATCTGTTAAGTGTACAGTTTTGTCTGATTGTGACATAAATCTAACTCCGTAGGCGCTCCATGCCATAATTACTAAAACTAAAACTGAAACTAATATATATAAAAATAAAATAGAAATGTCTTTGTGAAATAAAAACTAAACTAAAACTAAAAATACATGATGAAGGAAAACTAAAACTAAACTGAATTTCCAAGTAAGGTCAGAAAAAATATGAAATAAAACTAACATAAAAGGCAAAACTATAATAACCTTGCTGCTTTGTCCCCTGCCAGACAGCTGAGACTACTTCTGGAGATATTGTTTCATTATACTCAGTGATAGTGGCCTGTAAGTTCACAGGAAGCGGACAGCGTATCTGCATCTGTATTTGCTTTCCCAGGGCGGTATTTGATGTCAAAGTAAAGTCTGCTAATTCTCCAAACCCAGCGATGACCCACTGCATTCAGTTTTGCTGTACTCAGAGCATATGTCAGAGGGTTATTGTCAGTATATCAGTGAAGGTGGGTGCAAAATAGATAGTCTCTAAATTTTTCACAGATTGCCACTTCAGGCCAAGAATTCTAACTTGCCAGAGTGGAGATGGTAATTTCTCTCAGCTGGTTAGTGTCTTGATCCGTAGTAATTACAGTAGTTTACCCTCTGTTGGTAAAGTATGCTCCTAGTCCTTCGTTTGATGCATCAGTGTGAAAAAACAAAGGGCAATTCAAAATTGAAAGCAGTATGGGTGGATTGGTGAGTATATCCACAAATTTAGAAATGACTGTACGATGTTCATTAGTCCATTGAACTGGTGTCCTTGAAGGTAGCTGTACATTGGATTTTATCCTCCTCTTGCTGTAGTCGCCAGGCTGGATTTTCCAGTATTTCCATAGTACCATTTAAAGTTCAAAACAAAGGTTTTGCCAACCTGAAAAGTCCTGTATGAAGGAGCGTATAACTATGGAAGCCCAGCAAGGATCTGACTCTCCAACTGTTGTGGGTTCCTTTTCCATTAACTGTCGGACTGCTTCCAAATCCTTAGGTCAATCTGCACCCCTCTTCAGACACTAGACGACCTATGTACCGGATTTGTAGTCGGAATAACTCACATTTCTCTGGTCGTAATTTTATTCCGTTTCTCTCATTCGAGTACAGTAATTCCCCTTCAAGTCTTCCACATGGTCATGAAATGCTTTTGAAAAGCAAGCACATCATCCAAATATGGGTGCAACATTCATCTCTCAATTGTTCCAGTACCCTTCCATGCATCTTTGAAATGCTGCAGGAGCGCTGCTCAAGCCAAAAGGAATGCTGCATTCCACTCATATAGTCCCCAAGGGGTACTTAAAAGTCAGTGATAGATCTTGAGTCCTCATCCATAAAACCCTTTGATGATATGCACTTCCTTGATCCAGGATTGAAAACCATGAGTAGCCCCAAGATTATCCAGTAGGTCTTGAATGCTGGCAGGGGTGTCTGTCAGGATGGTTTCTGTTTAGCTCTCTAAAGTCCACACAAAGACGCAAACTTAAGTCCTTTTCCTGACACAGACAACGGGAGAAGAGTAGTTTGAAGTGGACTCTTTATCCAACCATGGTCCAAAGGTTCTGGATGTATTCCTTTCACCTCTTGGTATAAGGGCTTTGGAATAGCATTGTCCCTTTTTCTGCACAGGAGTATCATCCTTCAAGTGGATTTTAGCTTCAAATCTGAATGCAACCAATTTCACCATCTTCCCTGGGGAAAATACATCTGATTCTTCATATAACATGTGCTTAACTACCTTTGTTCTTCCTCTTTAAGTGGGACAAATCACGGGGGGTTCCATTTCTCTCTAGCAGTAACCTTGTATTTGTTGCTTCCTGTTTAACTCTACTGTACTCTGTGTGTGCAGCATTGACTTGCCATCAATTGGCTGACTGAGTATTACTGGGTCAGATGGTGGGAAGACCGCCAGATATCAATAATTTCTTCTAGAGTGCCTATATTGTTCCACTAGGAAGGTAGATATCATGTAAGGTGTAATTTTGAAGAGGTATGGTAATTAGTTTTGAAGTACCATTTGGGGCTGTCAACAATGGCAGGGAGAGTTCAATGCCCTCTGGGCAATGACTCTCTGCTAGTGGCTCAAAAGTCATTGTGCCTCCTCTAGGCAAAGCCCTAATTTTACATTTCATTTGGGACATATCTGACATGCTGGGATAACAAGCCCTTTTTCCCCATCCTTACTGTAATACCTGGTGATATTGCTTCCCAGGTTTTACTCCTACTGCAGAAATGATATTATCTGCTGTGTCACCTTTCACGCTTAATGCCTCACTCAGCAGCCCTAAGAATGGTGGTATCGGTCTGGTCACAGTTCTCTGATCAGTTCCTCTATAACATTGAAGCCCAACAGCGGACAGTTAACATGACTTTGACTTACTAACAAAGGAACATCAATGGCTACCTGCCCATGTCGGGAGCTCAGTATCTGAAGTGTCACCTCAATCCACCCTTCAAATGGAATCTCAGTGCCATTTGCTGCAGTAATACAGAGTGCACTTCCTGTTAATAAACCTCAAGTGACTGAATCTAACATCAGGCAATGTCTTTCCCTTTCCCACTCTCTCCCACTATGCTAACCTGTGCTCCTGTGTCTAACAGCATTTGTGTTTGAATTCCATTGATTACACACGCGACCATGCAGCACTCCCAATTAGTTGGGCAGCACGCTTCGCTTTAGGGGCAGTAGATACGGTTTTGATTGGGAACCTCAGTCTGGGGACCTGTTATTCTGTTGGTCACTGGTTGTTCCCTCCAGTGACCTTCCCCAGTTTTCCGATTCCCATCTTTTAGTACAGCCAACAGCTCTGTGTCCCATCAAACCACAGCGAAAGCAGTGAGTACACCGCTTTTCTCTGATGGGCACATTCTTGACATCTTCTTTTAGGGCTATCTCTTGAGACCTGAGTGTTCAATTGTGGCGTACCGGACATCTGTCCGAAAGTACTGTTACCAGTATGCTTTGTGATCTTTTCAATATTTTCTTTTAACATAGACACTTGAGCTGTCAGCTGTTCGATGGTAGTATTATGAGCTTTGATGTGCATAGAGAACTTTCAAATTATCACTTTCATTATGGTTCACAATCTTGTCAAATTGTTTTGCTAGTTCGACACTCGAAAGAAAGTTAACTGTTTATAGCTGCACTGTCAACTTGCATTCTATTGTTTGCTTGACTCAGTTCAGTCGATCAGCCTGTGAACTGTCCTTTTTTTGTACTGAATTTACAGAGACAGACCTATGTTCACTCGGGGGTGAAGACGCTTTATTCTCTTGCTTCCTCCCTGGTAGATTTAGTTATCTTCTTTGAATTATATCATCAGTCACCTTCAAGTCAGTAAGAAATGGTTTTATGTCTTGTCTGATGTTATTATTTTTCATTGAACCCTTGATAAAGGGTATGAAGAAATATGCCCTGAACTAATTTTCTGTCATAACTGAATTCAGCCCGTGCTGTTCTGATGCCTGCAGCACACGCTGTCGAAGATCTATTATCCTATATACAAAATGTTCGGGGGTTTCCTATCTTGTTGCTTTGTGTTGCTCAGTTCCTGAAATAGTTCTGTGCTGCTTTTATCCCTAATTTTAACCTAAGAAATCGCTTGAGTTCTTCTAATGTGAGATCATCTCTACTCAAGAGAAAATTTTGAAGATACCTGGTTTAACAACTTTAGTACAGACTTAACAATTTCAGACTCCAGTAAATCCTCATGTAGCCCTACATCTATTTGGTTACAAAGGTTACTGTATGAAATTTCAGAACCCCATCATGATTTGCCCACCATGGACTTTGAACTCCCCTACGAGGCAGAAAAGCAGTAACATCAGTGAGTCTTACCACTTGATCTGACGCCATATAAGGAAAGCATCCTTTCTCCAAGTCCCCAGAGTTCCTTCCATTTTCCAGGTTTGTGCCAAGATGTTGAGCTTGGCTCGACCAGTATCTTGATCCAGTCCTGTTGTGATAACACCTGTACAATCTTTACTCCTCAAAGGGTTGAAATCCTTTCTGGTTAGGAGTTGTGAAATCATATCCTGGAGGTGAAGTAGGTGTGACATGCCTTCGTCCTCCAAATTTTTCAACTTTTCACTCTTAACATAATCAAAGGAAATAATAAAGTTCTTGTTCACCTAGTTGTGAGAGTTCTACAGTTTCATCGCCTATACTTGCAGCCAGAAGGCTGAGTTGATTGTAATCCAGCAAAATTAATTTCTTATGGATATCCCAGATCAGCATCTTGTGGTCCGATGTTGCCATCTCCTTCTGTACCTGAAGCTGGGCTCTCTGGATGACACAATTACAAGAGTCGTCCCCAAAGTTTCACAACAGGAAGTACCAGGTGTAGTGATGACTGTTTCCATGACAGAGTGCTGATCCCGGACGAGCCCCCAATTGTTACCGACCTCAGACCTAGGGAACCTGGGCCAGGTACAAGCCACTGTTGCTACAGGGTGTAGCCACAGTATATGGTGTAAGCATAAAAAAAACAGACAGCAGTTCCGGTCTCAGACCATCCTTCTGTTTCTCCCTTTATTCTCCTTTTCCCAGAAATATATATATACTTCAATTTCTGCATAGATCAACATGGCAATCAGTGAAAACAATGGTGCAAGCCAATTTCCTCTGCATAACAAATAGTGTAAACACATTTACTTTGAGTCCTTGATTAAAAACCAACTTTCCAAGGAAGCAGACAGTTCTGTATCCCCACATTGTATGTAGATGAGATTCTAAGTCAAAGCAGTCTGACTATTCAAAGCAGGTTACTCTTTAGCAAGACAGGTAAATATGTATGTCCTGTAGATAGCCATTAAAATAACCTGTAGCAGAATTTTCTAGAAATTTGCCTTTCTAAGTAACACACCAAAATGTTATTTCTTTATAATGCTGAGTTGTAGCCCATTACACAGGGTGCCACAGAAAGAAGCTTCTCCGTCTTAAAATGCTTTCTACATTGGTTCCAGATTCTAAGTGAGTGGAGCAAATTGTTATTAGTGTATTGCCATAACGCAGGTTTTTTGGGAGCCAGAGCGGGGAATACAAAGAAGACTGCAGGATTTTACTTATTCATGTCCATGCCTGTATATGTTCTTCTATTTGTGTCCAGGTTCTTATCGACTATATATTTCTTCCAGTAAAAAAACTGGAAGTTAGGTAGAGCCATGCCGCTTCTCCCTTTTTGTCTTTGTAGGGTCGCTCTTTTGATCGTGGATGTTTAGAATTCCAAATAAATGAGGTTATTGTTGAATCTAATTGCTTAAAGAACGATTTATTAATGTATATTGGATGTTTTGAAATAAAAGGAGTTTTAGGAAGAATATTCATCTTAACAGTGTTAATTCTTCCAGCTAGTGTGAGATGAAGGGTTGACCATCTATGCAAGTCTTGTTTAATTTTTCCATGCAGACAAAAATTTTGTTGATATAGAACTTTATGTTTACTTGTGATGTTTCCCCCGAGGTATTTAAACTGTTCTGCAATGATAAAAGGAGGGTGTCTAATCAAAATTTATATGCTTGAGAATTAAACGGAAAGAGTACACTTTTATTCAGATTATTCTGAGACCAAGAGCTTTTGAATCTGAGTGCGCTAAGACTGCAGGCACAGAATTTTCTGGGTCCGAATATACAGTACCATGTTATCTGCATATAATGAGATTTTCTGTTCCAGCCCTTTTCTGCTAATCCCTTTATCTGATCAGTATTTCACAATGTATTGCCAGTGGTTCAATGGAATTGCAAACAGCAGTGGTGAAAAGGGCATCCTTGTCTTGTGCCAAGCTCTAGTTTAAAGTAGTCTGAGCAAATGTTATTGATCAAACTGAAGCTTCTGGTTAGTATACAGTAATTTAATCCATGCACAAATGTTCGGCCAAACCCAAACTTCCCAAAATAGTAAAAAGGTATTTCCATTCAATCATGTCAATGCTTTTTCTGCATCCAATGATAATAATATTTCTGGGGTGTTTGTTTTTATTGGTATATATTAAAACAGGCGTCGAAGATTTGAAGATAAGTTTTGGCCCCTAATAAATCCAGTTTGGTCTTGTGATATTACTGAGGGAGCATTTTTCTCCATCCTCTAGCTAGGATTTTAGAGAGTATTTTAACGTCGTATTCAGAAGTGAAATTGGTCTGTATGATGACATTGTAATAAGTCCTTATTTTGTTTTGGAAAGACAGTGACTAGTGCTTGCAAAGGTTTGTGGAAGAGATTGGTTATCTCTGGCTTCTGTAAATGTTGCAAATAGGAGGAGCTAGCTTGAGCGGGAGAATTTTTGAAAAATTTCTGCAGGGTAAGCGCCAGGGCCTGCTGCTTTTCCCCCTTTTGGAGTGATTTTATAGCATCCAGTAATTCTGATAATGACAGAGGTTTATCGAGTTCCCTCCAACTAAAAGGCCAATTTGTGGTATCTGTAATGTTTCCAGAAATGCATTAGATTGTATATTGTCTTTTAAACTCAGGGGTTATATAGGGATTTATAGTAGTCTCTAAAAGTGTACATTATATTTTTGTGTTCGATGATTTTATCTCCGTTCGTGTTAGTGATTACCGAGATTGTGTTAGCTTTATCTTGTTTGTGAATTTGTTGCGCTAAAAGCTTATTAGCTTTCTCCATGTTCATAATAATGATGTCTGGATTGTAAATTATTGTTCAGTTCTTTAGTTGTCAAGAGGTTTAATTCTGAACGAGCCTGCCTCCTCTTAGGGTAGAGTCTCGCTTGGTGTCTGGCAGTCTTCATCTATTTTAGTAATTTCGTTTTATCTCGCTACTTTCCTCCCGGATTTATTTCTGTGGGAAAGATATGAGATAATCTGTCCTCTTAAGAAGGCCTTAAGAGTTTCCCAGTATTCCTGCAGAGATCTCAGGGATTTATTTGTCTCTAGAAAGAATTCAATTTGTTTGATATAAATTCAGTACAATTTCGTCCAGCTAATAGAAGCGGATTGAGGCCCATTCATGGGGTGAGTGTATGGGGTTTAGTAATTTCAGCCCCAAGATCATTGGAGCATGGTCTGAAATAACAATACTCGTATTTAAAGATTTAATCTTGGGGCAAGATGTTATTGTCTATAAAGAAGTAATCAATCCTTGAGTAGCAATGATGTACTGGTGAGTAGAAAGAATATGTTCTTGAATTTGGGTTTAAAACCTCCAGGGATCTGATAAGTTGTGATCAGTTATAAACTTTGTAATTATCTTTAGGTGTTAGTTGCCGCTCTGTGGGAAGTCTTATCTAAAAGGGGAAGAACACAATAAAGTCCCCAGCCATTATAAGTTTATGAGTGTTCAGATTGGGAATGGATGCAACAAATTTTGTATAAATCCTTATCATCAACATTAGGTGTAAACATTTAATCAAAATCATTTTACAGTTAGATAAGTCTCCATGACCATCACATATCTCCCTTCAGGATCCAATACAAACATCTGATGCTCAAATGGTACTGTTCTATGTATGAGAATTCCCACCCTCTAGTTTCTTTGTAAAACTAGAATGGAACATTTGGCCAGTCCAGTCTTTTGCACCCGGAACTGATCCTTACTTAGTAAGGGTTTCTGAAAATACTATTTTAGCATTAGACCGTTAGGTGAGAAAGTACTTTCTTTCTTTTAATTCGTGATTCAGGCCTTTAACATTCCAGCTACGAAGTTAACTGTCCCATCATGGAGACACTGATTCTGATTTTTTGATGTCATTTTATAGTCTTAACTTGGAAGTGAAATAGTTTAGGTCCTAATTTCTTTTCCCCCCAAGAGTTGTTGCCATGCAGCTTATTTACGTTGATAGTTAAATTATAAAGATTGAGATGATAGATTAGATATAGATCAAGCCTGCTCTCTTTCTTCCCCTTAATTTTGCCTCCCAGGTGAGGGTAAACCCACTTCACGCAGTCCCAGTCCTCTGACATACCCCGAGACAGACACGCCCAAAGCACATCAAGCCCCATGCAGTGGGTTCAAGGTTAAAAAAATAGAGATATCTGTTACCAATATAGTCTTTAAAAGAGGAAAAGAAAAAAGAAAAGAATTTTGCACTCTAATTTTATATATATATAATCTTCAGAATTTTAGTGCATTTAGATGATACCCCAGATAATAAACCCAGGTGATGGTAAGAGTGTCCAAAACAAGCATAACAAGTCTTAATGCAGTAATAGCAAACAGTAAACCAAGGGTATGATATTGAACAGTCTCATTTAGGGTACAAAGAAATAATTAGAAAAGAAAAAAAAAGAGGGGGAAAACGAATTAAGCACAATAAAACATAAACATTTAGCGCCTAGTACTAAGTAATAATGTAATAAGTAAGTAAATAATAAAGTAAGTAATAATAAGAATATGAGAATATATGCTGATAAAAACCCGTGATTTTAAAACAAATAGATCAGACAGTAGATTATTAATCCTAGCTTTATCATTTACCGCCATGACTCAAATTATGTATCAGAATAGTCCCGATCAAACTTTAATTCATTTTCTGCTTCCTCCTTGCTATAAAACATAGAAATGACCCTGCCATTCCACTTTCAGTTTTGCCGGATACAGGAGGCCGATTTGACATTGGCTTGCCGTAGCGCTTGTTTAATATTATAGAAGGCGCTGCTTTTAAAAGCTGTTCCTGGAGAGAAGTCAGGGAAGACAATTAATGTGGCTATTTTCATATATAATATCTTCCTTTTTCTGAGGAGTTCCATCACTCTGACTTAAATGATAATCGCTCAAAACGAACTATAAAAAATCTTGGGCGGGTCTGACGGTGTTTGATCCCAGACGCGGTAAGCCGTTATCTCAGATTCTGCTTTAAAGTCACCATTATTTTAGAAAAAGTTCAGTCGAATTTACAGGGTTTAAACTTTCTCGATCTCGCAGGCCTTCAATTCTGACATTATACCTTCTACTCCCATCTTCTAAACAGAGTCTGTTCCAAGTTTTTCCCGAGTTTTTTACATTCCGAACTGACATTTACTGCTCTTTCCTCGCACTGGCAGCTAGATGTTCGCCATTTCGATCCGATTCGTGAATGTCTCATTAAGATGCTCCAATTGATCACAAGCCGTGCTCAGTTTAACCGAAGTTTTTCTCAAGCGCCTTTCAATTTTTACCCAGCACCTGTCGAAGTTCGTTGATTTGACGCAGCCTTTCAATTGCCTTTTTGGATTTCCGTCGAGCCATTCATTGGCCTGTTTCATCTGGGCAGCGAGCTCATCGGTAGAGCGGTGGTCCAGAATCGGAGGGTCGCAGGTTCGATCCTGGCCCCCATGAAAATGAGCTGTTGCCCCCTGGGCAAGTTACACTTAACCCACCTTGCCTGCGGTGGTGGTTGAAGGATTGGTGGCCAGTGTTCGCAGCCCCACTTCTGCAGGGCCCAGGCAGCTGTGGCTACATAGTAGCTTATCATCACCAGCGCATGAATGTGTGTGTGAATGGGTGAATGGGTGTGTGCCTAGGGGTTCTTGAACTCTAGTAGGCGCTATATCAAATACAGGCCATTTACCATTATCTCCTGTTTCAGTCCTGTGCCTTTGCCGTTGCTTTTCATTAGCCTTCTCGCTTTCTTTATATCTTATGAGCTCAGCAGCAACACTTTCAGTTCAGATAGCTCAAATGTGCCTTTTTGTACCGTAGATGAAGCAGCAGATTCTGCTAAGGGTGTCCCGCTGCTCCAGTCCCGCTGAATGCGAACTGAAACCCGGACCTCCCGCTTTTTCCAGTTTTAGGTAACCTTCCAATCGGCGAAACTATCCACATCTGCACTCACGATCGCACTTCGCTTCCCCTTTGCTTCAGCGGCGCATGTAGCGGACCGTGGTCCGAGGAGTCTGTACTTCCCCATCTGATCCAGGTCTGTCTCTGGGGGGTATTCGAAGCTAGCTTGTTTATCGAGCTTGATGTAGCTTTAGTCTTTTGATTCTTTGACCCCTTCTTGTGGCCATGTTTATATGTGTTTACATATACTGTAGCGGGCCTCTCGGGTTGAATAAATACAGGATATCTCAGAATAATAAGCAAATAATATGAAAATAGACCACGCTAGGAGTCCACTTCAGACGCCCTTTTCGGGTCGGACATTATTTTGAACAAAAATTTTAATGACTGTTCCGACAGCTTTGGTCTCACAATCCCCCCTAACCCCTTAACAGCTGTGTTTGGGTTCTTCCCAAAAGGTTTAAAGTGGGGAAAGACAAACAAATTGTGATTGATTTTACTACACTTTTGGACACAGACTTATTCTGATAAACTGGAAGAACCCAAACTCTCCTCTTTTAAGTCAGTGGGAAACTGATGTGTTATACTATTTGAAAGAAAAATCAAATACTCATAGAGGATCCACAGACTTTTTAAAAGCATGGAGGATTTAATCAGTAATATTTTAAAATAAGCTCATAAAGCAGAGAGAATTTATTAATTTAGGTTTTTACAAACCTTTAAAATTTTATGCTGTTTGCCTTTCTCTCTCTCTCAGGGTGGGGATTGATTTGTCCTAACTCAATTTTCTTTTTGTAAAAACTTGATTGATTTGTATGGATTGCAATAAAATGAATAAAAAAAATAAAATACAACAGTACTACAAGGAGCACTGATGGACTGATTGAGTGCGTTAGAGCTCTTGGGATGAGACTGTTTCAAGTCGAGGTCCCTACAGAAATGCTCTGAAGCAGTTGCTGTTTGGAGCAGTTCATATACTGTATCGTGCTGTATCCGATAATCCATCTACTGTAGAGTAGCTACAGATACAGTGAGTTAAATACTCTAAGTGGTGCGCTGACAGTGACAACGCTTAAAGCAGCTATAGTATTTGGAATAGTTTAGCCATTCTGCACACCATTATATGGTTACGGTGGATTACAATCAGATGCCTAAAACTAACAAACAATATGCAGTTATTTTCAGCTATTTGACAAAGCCGTGTCAGGGATGTGAATCTAAAATTATAGGGTAAATGCCATCATAAGCCGTCAGGAATCTGAAAGCAAGCATGAAGCATGGATTATATTTATAATACACACAAAATTCCTTTGGTACTTAATGTGCTGTAAGTAGCTTCCATCCCCTTTTATATCCTTGTCACCAATTTGTGGTATAAACACTGGCCACTGTATCATCCAATCAACATATCTATAGCAAACAGCTAGATCAAACTGAATTGACACTTTATTTATAGGTTTCTGTTACTAGATTGAATGCTGCACTCTATTTTCTACTTGGGTAGTTGGTTACTCGAGAAGGAATAAACAATTGCCCAAGCATTTTCCTCAGGAAATTTATCTTTTTGAATGCTTTACCTGTGGCTGAAAGCATGTGTCAAGCTAAACAGAAGAACTGAGAGCAGTGGACATGGACAGACTACAAAATTCTTAATAGTATACCAGTTAAAGGTTTACATGGCCAAATTACTGGCTCCTCATGGAGAAATCTATGTCTGTTCGAGACTAAGAACCTGCTGTCTCTCACTGAAAAATGTTTTACATGGCATTTTTGAAACATGGTTTCCATGAATAACCAGGTTATTAAAGTGCATGTAAACACACACTGTGAAAACACCAGTGATGAGTTCTATTTTATCACCATCTTCAAATGTGCAGCTGAATACTGATTAATGGTTCAAGATCTGATTTTAGGGAGTGCGGGGGATAACAGTTTTACTTCTAGTAAAATAGTTGAATTATCTAAAACAAAAATAGTTAATCCACCTTTCACTTTTTTTCTATTGGCTATCAAGTTCCACAAGCGTTTACCTCAAATACATACCTTTCCCACTGTCAAAAATAACCGAAAATGTTTCCAAGTAAAACCATTTTATTGTCCAAAGGAAATTCTAAGCTGAACATTTTAAAACACACATAACATGTAAAAGTATCATTGATTATATTAGGAATAAATCAAATTTGCAATTAGCGCATTTTGCATCTTAATTTTACTGGCCATGTTACAGATATCAGTGATTAGGTCATCTCAGTAAGTTGTTGGGAATACTCCTTTTAGACCATATCAGAAACGCATACTTGAGCCAGAAGATACAGTGCTGCTATCTGAAGGTCCATGAACATCGTCACCATTAGATGGCCATGCCTTCACTGCCTTCAGCACTTTGCTTGACATTATCTACTTTGATTTTTGCTACATGCTGGCTAACCAGCTGTGCATTCTACTATTTTTTCTTTTAGTTGATCGTCAACTTAACTGGGCTCACGTGGACATTCTCTCTTTCCAGCTGTTTGTTCCGTTAGATTAGTTTCATGGTCCTGGTCAGTTGTTTGGGTTCTTAGTCTAGATTTATAAATGAAGCTTCTTAAATTTTTAAATACAAGCTATTTTCTATCTATGTATGACTTTTTCTCTGTTTTCCTATTTCCTACAAAGAGAAAATGTGAACATACAGATACATTCAGTGAAAATGGATTGGAGTTAGGAAATGTAGTAAAAGAAGAAAGTACAAGTAAGTATCAAAGCTTATATGTTGGTCATTTTGTCATATTAGTTAATTTGTTCACAGTGCTTATGATGTTTGCATTAGATATTTTTCGTGTTTTTTTTTCAAAGAAATAAAGGCATTTTTTAAACCGATTTGTATGCTGACAAATGAGAGAGGTAGTGTGTATATGTATATAATTAGTACAATTAGTTTATTATTTTTTTGTTTCCACTTACTACCATTTGTGAAGCAAATTTATTTATATAGTGGTACATCGGTATACATCCTTAATCCGTTCAGATCCATTTACTTAAACCAAACAGGATGTATACCAAACAAATTTTCCCAGAAAAATAAAGAGAAAGTGATTAATCCATTCCATGAAAAAATCCTATTGTTATTGGCATATTATACATTGATGGGGTTGTATAAAATAATGTAAACACTGCTTAATACTAAAATACATTGATACAAAAGCAATTAGATGAAATAAATGAAAATTTAAACCTCATTACTTTTAATAACGCTCTTTGTTTTTCAATCGTAGATACCAGCATACGTATGCAGCAGCAAGTCCTGATACGCATGACCGCCATACTTTTCAACAATCAATTCAAATTTACGCGAAAAAACACAAAATCATGTGAAAATTCACATAGATTTATAGCGCAGGTTGTTCACTGAATACTAGCAACTGCCGACTGATGCTCATGGGCAGTTGTGGCTTTTCTCAGAGAGGTAAACAAGGGTAGTAATGCTGGGTGTTCTAGCATGCGAGTCGTATTCCAAACAAACGTTGTATACCAAGCAAAATTTTTCACGTCCAAACAGGACGATACCAAGTTGGACTTATTCCAAAGTGGATGTATACAAGGTACCACTGTACTTTATTTTGGAAGATGTTACATAAACAAATGTTCTTATTGTTTTAGTACAACAGTGCATCAGAAATCCTCCAGAGTTCAAATCCTGCACCCAGTTTTTGTTCACATAGAGTTTGGATGTTCTTTTCATGCCCAAATACATTTTCCTTTAGTAACCAAAGTTTTCATCCTCAAAAAAGTGCAGGTTAAGTTATTTCATGATTCTATGCTGGCCCCTGTGTAAGTAGTTGGTGTTTTGCGTGAGAGGGCCTGTTGGTGGTCTTCCCACAGTACTGGTAGAATAGGCCCCAACCATCTTTTAAACCTAAACGGGATTAAGCATATTTGAGAATGTTGTCTTATATTGTTAGAAATATTCCATTGGCCGTATCAGTGTAAATTTCTATTCCAAAAGTCAGATTTAGAAATTGGTGACCAAGAAGAAACCCCTCTAACCAATTTAGCAATACTTTGGTATCAAAGCAAATGAGCATGGTGAGCCAAGAGATTTAACAGAGTTGTTTACTAAGTTTACTAAGATTCACAAATGACAAACTTGCATAGTCATTTGAGTGTCACATCAAGCAGGAGTGTCAAGAGACAGCCTTTCACCAGACAAGCAAAATAAATAAATCTGTAAATAAAGCAATTATTTTTATACTTTTATTTTTAATTAATATCATAAGAACATAAACAACATTAGACTGGAAGATCAAAATAAATATAACA
>NW_024382995.1:0-14971 GCF_016835505.1 Polypterus senegalus | reverse complement strand
ATTGTTAATTCTTTAATCTGTTTCAGTGTTTTCTGCCTTTAAGGTCGTTATTTTAACAACAGTGTGGGTTCTTTCAGGTAAATGTGCCCTGCTATGGTGCCCTCACACTGCCTGTGGGTTCTTTCGATTCTGGTTGTTTCTCTGTGTGATGTACAGTGCATCCGGAAAGTATTCACAGTGCATCACTTTTTACACATTTTGTTATGTTACAGCCTTATTCCAAAATGGATTCAATTCATTTTTTTCCTCTGAATTCTACACACAACACCCCATAATGACAGCGTGAAAAAGTTTACTTGAGATTTTTGCAAATTTATTAAAAATAAAAAAACTGAGAAAGCACCTGTACATAAGTATTCACAACCTTTGCCATGAAGCTCCAAATTGAGCTCAGGTGTATCCTGTTTCCCCTGATCATCCTTGAGATGTTTCTGCAGCTTCATTGGAGTCCACCTGTGGTCAATTCAGCTGATTGGACATGATTTGGAAAGGCACACACCTGTCTATAGAAGGTCCCACAGCTGACAGTTCATGTCAGAGCACAAACCAAGCATGAAGACAAAGGAATTGTCTGTAGACCTCCGAGACAGGATTGTCTCCAAGCACAAATCTGGGGAAGGTTACAGAAAATTTCTGCTGCTTTGAAGGTCCCAATGAGCACAGTGGCCTCCATCATCCGTAAGTGGAAGAAGTTCGAAACCACCAGGACACTTCCCAGAGCTGGCCGGCCATCTAAACTGAGTGATCAGGGGAGGAGGGCCTTAGTCAGGGAGGTGACCAAGAACCCGATGGTCACTCTGTCAGAGCTCCAGAGGTCCTCTGTGGAGAGAGGAGAACCTTCCAGAAGGACAACCATCTCTGCAGCAATCCACCAATCAGGCCTGTATGGTACAGTGGCCAGACGGAAGCCACTCCTTAGTAAAAGGCACATGGCAGCCCGCCTGGAGTTTGCCAAAAGGCACCTGAAGGACTTTCAGACCATGAGAAATAAAATTCTCTGGTCTGATGAGACAAAGATTGAACTCTTTGGTGTGAATGCCAGGCGTCACGTTTGGAGGAAACCAGGCACCACTCATCACCAAGCCAATACCATCCCTGCAGTGAAGCATGGTGGTGGCAGCATCATGCTGTGGGGATGGAACTGGGAGACTAGTCAGGATAAAGGGAAAGATGACTGCAGCAATGTACAGAGACATCCTGGATGAAAACCTGCTCCAGAGCGCTCTTGACCTCAGACTGGGGCGATGGTTCATCTTTCAGCAGGACAACGACACTAAGCACACAGCCAAGATATCAAAGGAGTGGCTTCAGGACAACTCTGTGAATGTCCTTGAGTGGCCCAGCCAGAGCCCAGACTTGAATCTGATTGAACATCTCTGGAGAGATCTTAAAATGGCTGTGCACCGACGCTTCCCATCCAACCTGATGAAGCTTGAGAGGTGCTGCAAAGAGGAATGGAAACTGGCCAAGGATAGGTGTGCCAAGCTTGTGGCATCATATTCAAAAGACTTGAGGCTGTAATTGCTGCCAAGGTGCATCGACAAAGTATTGAGCAAAGGCTGTGAATACTTATGGACATGGGATTTCTCAGTTTTTTTATTTTTAGTAAATTTGCAAAAACCTCAAGTAAACTTTTTACATGTTGTCATTATGGGGTGTTGTGTGTAGAATTCTGAGAAAAAAATGAATTTAATCCATTTTGGAAGAAGGCTGTAACATAACAAAATGTGGAAAAAGTGATGCGCTGTGAAAACTTTCAGGATGCACTGTAAGCAACATCATCTTTGAAGAGATCTGTACAGTGAAAGATCAGGGACTGCGTTTAGATGAGGAAGTTGTCATTGTTTTGTTCAGCTGCTTGTGTTCTTTAATATTATTTTCCTAAGATCGTAAATGGAAAGAGGACAGAACTGTGGAATTGTCAATTTATCTGCTGAGACCTTTCTGGTAATAATTCAGTTTAGGTGTTGCCAAAATGTGTCTACTACTCACTTACTATTATGTGACAAGACCACATGAAACACTTCTTTGGGTCTTCACAACACTTACTCTGTTACTGTATGTGAATAACATTTTTTCAGTTTCTAACTCTTGAGTTTGTCATTTTGGAAATATAAGAAGCAACTTGTCCCTCCGTTTTCTGAAATGTGCTGTCATGATGGGTCATTCTGATCATCAATGTGCCAGATTTGTTTATGATCTTCTTCTACGTCCATATTTATCAAGCCTCTCAAATTACAATTAGGTGTTGCACTAAACATCTGACTAAGATAAGAGTTTGTCCTACTACAGAGTAGGACATGAGAAGTAGTTATAAGGAGTGTTACACTCACTCCCAGCTAGGTGTAAAAGTTCATGTTTGAGAATGGAGTGTGTGGACGAAGGTTCAAAACAATAGCAGGCAGACACCAATTCAATCAAACAGAATTCTTTTTATTTCTGACTTCTTGGTGAGTAGAGCGGCTTTACCTTACAGAGCTTTAAGAGCAAAGCCCACCGGGGTCAGCTGCATTTATAACAGAATCTTGAAAGAAAGCAGTTAGATAAAATGAGCTCAGTTTCATCCAAGGTCACAGAACATTCTTTACACAATTTGTTGATTACAACGGAAAGCAGAAATTCTAGTCTTATATTTTTAATGAAGCTTATCAGAAAACTTGTCATACGTTTGGCATCTTAATTGGACGATAATCTAGGCACTGCTGGAGCAGCTGAGAAGAGCCAAAAACTTCACTCCACACCTGCAGCTCTACTCCATGTAAGCACACTTCTGTTAATAATAATACCTAGCCACACAGAGAACATGCAGATTTTCATACAGAAGCTAGCAATAGATTTTAACTTCCATTCCACATTCCCCCCTTTTTAAACTTAAAAGTTTAAATAATAAGAGAGTTTAAGCTAAACAGTCCTGATCGAGGGAAGACTGGGAAGAGAACTGGGCCTGGGGAAGAAGATGCATGCGTTCTGTGTGGAGAAAATAAGCTTTAGTTATTGAGGCAGTGAAAAACTTCTGGATAAAATAACGGATTAACGGAATAAGACAACAGCAAATCAAAAGAATAACAGTTAAAGCAACTAAAAGGGAAACAAAAATGGATTTGAACCATTGGCCCCAAGAGCCAAAAGTGGATATAAACCATTCATAGAAAACCTTTGTTTTTAAATCATGTTCCTGGGCTTCCCACGATTATACCCCCAGTCCTGGTCTCCAGTGTTTGCTAACACATCACTCCAGCTTGAACATTCAGATAGACTGGAGGAGGAATTCAAATCAGTTTTGTACCTGGGTGGGTCACACAAACTTATTTTCAGACAATCTCCATTTGTCTTGTCCACTGGACCCACAGGGAGCAATGGAACAAAAGTCAATCTGGAACAAGGCAGTCTTCCCTATTTGGAAAGTTAATGTGGGAAAATCCCCGTGTATTTGCTTCAATTGGTGAGTCCGATGGTCACCACCTGTTTGTCCTTGTCCTAAAGTCAGATGGATAGAAAAGATTAGGACTAGCAAAGCTATGAATGCCATTTTTTGCAATGCGACACGTGAATCCAGGCGGGAAGTCCTTCGACTTTAACGCGTGAGGTGTGGATAGCAGCACTTGGAATGGTCCCCTCCAGCGAGGTTGATGCCAGTGCTTCCTTCGGGTGTCTCTGACCAGTATCCAGGTTCCCAAGGGAATCTGTGACTCCGTTGGTGGAGGACTAGTTCGCCAAGCCTGGTTAACCTGCTCGTGGACCTCCTTCAGGGATGCTCGGAGACCTGTAAGACTGGAAATAAGATCATTGTCCACAGTATGCAGATTGATATTGCCAATGACCATGCCAACAGGCATGGGTCGTCCGGTCAGAATTTCAAAAGGCGACAGTCCCAACTGCCGGTGTGTCCTCCCTCTCAATCCCATTAAGGCCAGAGGTAAAGAGTCAGGCCAGGTTAAATTCGTCTGCTCACAGATCTTAGCCAATTTAGATTTCAGGGTGCCATTGCACCTTTCTACTATACCTCCGCTTTGAGGGTGGTACTTGCAATAGTGATGCACGTTAATATGGAGCCAGGTGGTTAGTTCATTGATTACTAAATTCACAAAATGGGTACCATTATCAGTCTGCAATTTTGTGGTATTCCCCATCTTGGAATGATTTCTTTTATCAAGGCTTTTGCCACAGTTTTGGCGTCTGCATGTTTGGAAGGGAAAGCTTCCACCCATCGGGAGAACACATCGACAATTACCAAGCAGTATCGGTACCCTTTAGATGGTGTTAGTTCAATGAAGTCCATTTGAAGATGTTCAATGGACCCATTGGGTTAGGTGTGACAGCGGACTTACGGGGTACCTTTACCTACGTTAAATTTTTGACATAGTGCACAGCGTCTGCAGAATTGCTCTGCATACGTAGAGAAACCCACGGCTTCCCAATGTCTCGACATCTTGAATCATGGCATCCTTTCCGGCGTGGTCCAGGCCATGTGCGATTTTTGCCATACCTGGAAAAGAAACTTTTGGAAGGAAAGGTTTGTTATTTTGCTTGTGAGTCCAGACCCCATCAGAGAGGGATCCTTCTTTGGACCATTTTCTCTTTTCTCTGTCCTTGGCTGCACTCTGTAAAGAAATGATTTGATTTTGTCATCTTTCTGTTGAAATAAAAAATTGGTGTGTTATTGTAGGCAGCCTGTTTAGCAAAGTGATCAGCCAGGTCGTTTCCTTTGCTGACAGGATCTTGTTTCCCAGTGTGGGCCTGGCATTTAACTATTGCCAGTCTTGATGGTTTTATTATAGCTTCGAGGAGGGATTAGACTAATTTCTGATGTTGGATGGGCTTACCAGTACTGGTTTTGAATCCCCTTAATTTCCACAATGCTCCATGATCATGGCAGACTCCAAAAGCATACCTGGAATCTGTATAAATGGTTACTGCTTTCCCTTCTGACAGCTGACAGGCTCTGGCGAGGGCAATTAATTCAGCTGCCTCGCGCTTAAACTTGACGAAATTGGGTTTGCCTCCAGCAGGTGGTCACCTTTGACCACTGCATAGCTGGTTGAGGGTGTTCCATTATCCAATCGCAAGGAACATCCATCTACGTAGAGTACTTCTATATTTCTAGTGGAGTTTCCTGCAGGTCTGGTCTGGGTTTTATGACCTTAATTATTTCGTCATGACAGCTGTGTGGCTCCCCTTCTTCTTCAGTTGGAAGAAGAGTGGCTGGATTTAGAGTGGAGCATCTTTCAATTGTGACATTTGACAGAGTACAGAGTACGTTTTGATAGTGTATTGCCCTAGCAGTAGTGAGATGTGAAGTTTTGGCCTGTACTAAAATGGAGTGTACAGCGTGAGGCACCTTTACTGTTAGGGGGCTCATGAGCACTATATCTGTACTGGCTAGCACGGCTTCTGTTGTGGCTGCTACTGCTCTGAGACAGGTTGGAAGTCCCTTAGCCACTGGATCCAATTTTTTCGAAAAAATAGGCTATTGGCCTTTGTTTTTCTCCATGGAGCTGTGTTAGTACTGCATTCATATATCCCCCCTTTTTGTCCACGAACAAAGTGAACGGACGAGAATAGTCAGGGAGCCCTAACGCTGGCGCAGAGAGTAATGCACTTTTTAAATCACATAGAGCCTTCTCAGCCTGCTCATTCCACTGTATGCGGCCAGAAAGAGGAAGGTCAGCAGTGTTAGCTAGACTTTGTAAAGGCTGTGTTTGCTAGAAGGCTGTGCTCTTTCAGAAAAATTTAAAATCCATTGTCGACAGTAACCTAAAATGCCCAATACAGACATAACCTGTTGTTTTGTGACCGGTCTGGGCAGGTTTTGAATAGTGGTTATGCGGTCTTTTGACAGAGCTCTGGTACCACAAGTGATGTCATGCCCCAAATATTTGACAGTGGTTTGAACTAGCTGCAGCTTGGCCTTAGAAACCTTGTGCCCATTTTCTGCAAGATACTTGAGCAATAATTCTGTATCTTGTGTGCATGCTTTCTCTGTTTCACTACAGAGTAATAAATCGTCGACATACTGTATCAATGCACTTCCCCTGTCAGGCCAGAAGCCTTCCAGGTTTTGAGCAAGCGCTTGGCGTATACACAAGGAGCCTCTGTATAACCTTGTGGCATAACGGTCCATGTCCAACGGCGGTTTTGAAAAGTAAAAGCAAACCAAAACTGAGAATCAGAATGTACAGGAATAGAAAAGAAAGCATTTGCTAAGTCAATAACTGAGAAATAACGTGCAGATGGAGGGATTGTAGACAGAATAGTGGAAGGATTAGGCACAATCGGTGCTCTAGGAAAGATAGCAGAATTGACTTGTCTGAGGTCTTGGACAAAGCGCCAAGAGCCATCAGCTTTCTTTACTGGCAAGATAGGAGAGTTTACAGGAGAATATTTAATAGGAATTATAGCCCCTTTTCAACAGATCTTTATGTAGCAGCAATTCCGAGTTCAGCCTCGGAGAGAGAGGATATTGCGCTGGCGGACAGAAGGAGGATTTTGGAAAGATTACTAGAGGTTCACAATTTGCTATTCTGCCAAAATCATTTTTCCCTTGAGACCACAGTGTATCAGGAATCGAAGAGAGCCATGGAATGCTATCAGTTTGCAATGAACATAAAGAGAGAGACGGGTGACACAGGGAATGAACAACTGGCAGATCAATCTGAATTAATACTTTAGTAACTAGATGGTCTGAGGTGTCAAAAATACCTGGGCAACGTACAGCCAATCAGTTCTATTTAGACATTTTTTAACCCAGTCCCCAATTTCAACCCTGTGAATGGTGTTAGATTTAGCTAGAGAGACATGGGGCACTGAACCACCTAGATAGAAAATACTTTGTGAACATGTGAGGTGAACTGAAGCAGCAGCTTTAGTAGATGAAACAAAAATACATGGAATGTGCAAAGTTTCAGGGCATGTGCTGGAGGAAAGAAAAGATTCTAACAAAGGAGTGTCTACTTTAGCGAGGAAATATTGGGCAGTACAATGCAGGGTGTCCGGGACTTGTAAGTGGGGAAATAGGCATGAGGGGAAAGAATGAAGGGCTTTCAAGAGGAGGGTGTGCGGTGAGATGTCAAGGGTCCATGCAGCAAAAGAGGGCCTGGGGTGTGTAGTTTGGCATAGGAGCTTAGGAATGGAGCAGTAAAATCCTTGTTCAGTTAAAGAAATTGAGACTGACAACTTAGTCATAAGATCCCTTCCCAGCAAGTTCACAGGGCACAAATGATTTAACAGGAAGCGATGAGTTAATGGAGAGCTGCGGTGCTGAGTTGCACTTGCAGAGGCTTTGAAACTAGTAGCGTGTGTGGTTGTCCTGAAGCAGTGAGAACCTTCACAGTGTCTTTCGAGGCAGGGACCTCCAACAGCGATAAAGTGGAGCGTGTGGCTCCTGTGTCCACAAGAAAGACAGTTTCTTTGCCATTTACTGTTAAAGTCAATAAAGGATCAGTATCAGCATGACGAGTAAGCAAAGGAAACTGGAAAAAGTGGCTGGGGGTCCCTGCTAATTCCCAGGACCAAACACTTTCACAAAAGGTTCAAGGATAAGACAACAGCTTCCGTGGCGTAGCGATAAGATTTGCTGCTTTATAACCAAGAGTCCCCGGATCAATCCTGACTGTCTCTTATATTTGCCGTTTTCAGTAGTGAGCTGCTCTTATTGTTAATATTATACAGTACACACATATACATTTGGTTTGTGTCTGTAACAGACCGTGTACATTTATAGTACTGTACTTGTGAAAGTTACCTTTTTTTCACTTTTATTCTCTCAGTCACAATCCGCGATACATACTACTGCCCTAGGGATCTGACGCTGTTAGTTTTTATTTGAAACTGACAATAACTGTAGATGTGAGTGGTGTTTTGAGGCAATGGAACTGGACATTCTCTGATCTGGAGGGATAAAAGCTGACACACAAACGCTGGTGAATCTGCCTTCTGCGTATCTCTTGATTTTTTTTATCAGTTTTATTGAGTGTTCCTGCTCACGCTGAATTAGTATACACCTTATGGTTTATGATGTCAAAAAAAAAACAAACCCAAAGATGTTAGTATTTATGATATTTGGAATTATTCATTTTATGACCTTTTATGAGGTCAGTTCAACGCTATATACAATCCAAATCCAAATGTTAACAGTTCACACACACACGTAAGGACAGTCCTTCCTACATTTACGACATGTGTACCTGTTGCATTGCTCACACTTCTCTCTATGCTGTGGTTTCTATTACACACCTGAAAGAAAGAGACAATATACGTGACATTTTGAAGAAATCGTTTTATGACCTGAATAGTACCAATCAGAAAACATCATTGCACTAATGCAATATTATTTGAAAACGAACAGCGTTAGATCAGGTGTGAATTTACGCTGGTGCTGTTACTTAGAGTCAGATCAGGAGAGGCCGGCGGGGGGGATATTGTTAGAGCATGATCCGTGATTGAGAGAATACAACTGAAAAAAGCTAACTTTTACAAGTACCATACATTTATACCTAATGTCCCATATATTTGTCTCTTTCTTTTTTTCCCTGTGCTGCGTCAACAACGTGCACCAGAAGGTGTGAGCTTATTCAGTGCAGCAGGATCGACGGACATGTACTGTGCAAGGCCTGCACGGGGCCACTGTGAAAAGAAGAGTGTTCATGGCTCAACTTACAGAGGAAATTCTTCGCATATTACTAGAAAAGGCGATGGAAAAGAAAAGGAGGATGCAACATCGACAAGCTTCTGTTCCAAGACAGCCGCTTCCCCGGAAAGTAAACTGAGTCAGTGTCAGGCACGCCTTCAGTGTAATAGAAACCACAGCATACAGAGAAGTGTGCGCATTGCAACAGGTACACACGTCATAAATGTAGGAAGGACGGTTCTTGCAGCACGGAGAAAAAAAAGAAAGAGACAAATATATGGGACATTGGGTATAAATGTATGGTACTTGTAAAAGTTAGCTTTTTTCAGTTTTAATCTCTCAATCACGATCATACTCTAACACCGCCCCCTCCCCACGCCTCTCCTGATTGGACTCTAAGTAACAGCGACAGTGTAAATTCAGACCCGATCTGACGCTGTTCGTTTTCAAATAATATTGCATTAGTGCGATGATGTGTTCTCCATCCATCCATCCATCCTCTTCCACTTATCCGAGATCAGGTCGCAGGGGCAGCAGCTTGAGCAGAGATGCCCAGACTTTCCTCTCCCCAGCCACTTTTTCTAGATCTTCCGGGGGAATCCGAGGCGTTCCCAGGCCAGCCGAGACCTTCTCCCCTCCAGCGTGTCCTGGGTCTTCTCGGGCCTTCTCGGTTGGGCGTGCCGAACACCTCACCAGGGAGGCATCCAGGAGGCATCCTGATCAGATGTCCGAGCCACCTCATCTGACTCCTCTCGATGTGGAGGAGCAGCGGCTCTACTCTGAGCCCCTCCCGGATGACTGAGCTTCTCACCCTATCTTCAAGGGAAAGCCCAGACACCCTGCGGAGGAAATTAATTTCAGCCGCTTGTATTCGCAATCTCTTCTTTCGGTCACTACCCATAGCTCATGACCATAGGTGAGGTAGGGCGTAGATCGACTGGTAAATTGAGAGCTTTGCCTTATGGCTCAGCTCCTTTTTCACCACGACAGACCAATGCAGAGATGATGTTTTCTGATTGGTACTATTCTGATCATAAAATGATTTCTTCAAAATGTCACATATATTGCATCTTTCTTTTAGGTGTGTAATAGAAACCACAGCAAGAGAGAATATGTGCACACATGTTGTAAATGTAGGAAGGACTGTCCTTGCGTGTGTGTGAACTGTTAATATTTGAATTTGATGATTGCATATAGCGCTGAACTGACCTCATAAAAGGTCATAAATTGAATAATTCCAAATATCACATATACCTATGTCTGTGTTTATTGTTTTTTTTGACATCATAGACCATAAGGTGCATACTAATTCAGTGTGAGCAGGAACACTCAATAAAACTGAAAAAAATCAAGAGATACACAGAAGGCAGATTTACCAAGCGTTTGTGTGTCAGGTTTTATCCCTCCAGATCAGAGAATGTCCAGTTCCGTTGCCTCAAAACACCACTGACAGTTAATCCCAGTTTCAAATAAAAACGAACTGGGGACTCTTGATTATAAGTCAGCAAATCTTACCGCTACGCCACAGAAACTGTCGTCTCATCCTTGAGCCTTTTGTGAAAGTGTTTATTTGATCTTTGGGCTTCAGGCTTCACACATTATATAGTTTATGCCTACATTTTGTAACATTTATTACTAAAATATGTAAAAGTTTCTGTTTTAACAATGTGTTTACACAGATTACTGTAGAAATGGAACACATATGAAATGCATGTGTTCCAAATAACGATCTATTATTTCCACTCTAAAACTCCAGCACTTTACTCCCAGATAATCAAACAAGGCACGAGCTGGGAGAACTTAGTGAACGTTCTGCGACGGTGGGGGGATGGAATAGCAGGCTGCTTGCTGCTTGTCTTAATTGGCATCATTTACAGGACAAAAGATGCTGAGGGAGAGGTGCTGAGCGCAATTTAAGGTGGGCGGATTTTCAAGTTTTCTTGTAGGCTCTGGTAATTCTAGTGGTAAACAGTATCTTTAGATAGAGGTGATGTAAATCAAATCAAAAATTATGACAATCTAACTTTACAATAAATTTATTCAATAAAAAATTAACAGATGTGACATTTCTGCCACCATGGCTCTAATCGCTGGTATTGCCCCCTCAGCCCTGCATTTTCTTTAACTGTCTAGCAGTTTCTGACATCAGCTTGCAGAAAGTTCTTCTCACTCCTCCATGCACAATTCTTTGAGCTGAGGGATATTTGAGGGGTGTCTTGCATGCACAGCTCATTTCAAATTTCCACACTTCATGTCAATAAGATTCATGTCTGGGCTTTGACTTGGTATGTTTAGGGTCACTGTCATATTTTAAGGACTATTTCTGGTTTACATTCATTCTTCTGACAGATGGTCTCATATTATCCTCAAGCACCCTTAGTACAGTGGAGAATTGCTGATGGATTCTGTAATGGTGAGCTGCCCAGGGCCCTGCTGCAGCAAAGTAGTCAAGAAACAGAACGTTTCCACCACTATCATGCTTCACAGGTGGCATCGGGTTTTTCTGTTAAAATACTTTCTTTTGGTTTTCTGTCTTCTAGTACTGTGACCACATAACTCTTTCTTTGCCTAATCAGTTCAAAGCACATTGTTTCAGAGGCCCTGGTCTTTGCCTAGATGCTCATGGGCAAACATTTGTCTTGTCTTGATATTCTTTCTGGACAGCAAATATTTCCTTCTGGCACACCATTCATGTTGACCTAACTGGTGCAGCCTCTTCCTAATGGTAGACTCACACTTTGACATCAGCAGTGACAAGTGCTACCTAGGGGTTCGGGGGTTCTTAGGAACTTCTTTGAGCATCTTGAGCAGCCTGGTGTGAACAAGTTGGCAATTGTTTGAAATCTTTTACACTTTTTCTCTAAAATAATGTTTAACTCTAGAATTACCAAAGCTTATGAAAAAACTCGGCCCACCTTTCCATCATTGACTTTTGTTTTGTAAATGTGTCGATAAGCCCAATCAGCAAGCAGCCTCCCCCACCGCCATACAGAAACAGCAAAACCTCTCCCAACTGAAGCCTTATTCACCAGGGTGAGGTACCTCGAGCCGTGTAGGCTAAAAAATATCTCGTTATTTGGAACACATGCATTTCCGTTGCCCTCACACCTGTCCTTCAACGAAACAGCATGGCTTACAGAGCTCAGCGTATCGTGTAAACTCCTGTTTGTGATTTATATGTTACTTATTTAAAGGTCAGATCAAATGTTATTTACCTTGATTTATTGAGTTATTTTCCTACAGCGTAAAGTCACAAGTAGACTGTTTGATCAACAAGAGCATGCTCACAAATTACACGTGTAATGCCTTGAAAAATACCTGCTGACACTTCAGTACATGAGCAAAGGTTCGAGAATGCAGTTAAACTTCTTTTTAGGACACATAAACCCGTCTAGATCTAAACACAAGTATGGAGAGTCGCTCACGTACTGAAGAGTCTCGTAAGTCTTTTTCTTGTGGGGCAATTGGGATCTTTTCCTGAGTAAGATCAAACACAGTTGTGTAGGGTGTGACAGGAGCTTCCACCTGCAGCTAATGTCACTTCAGTGCACATGTACTGTGTCAGCGTACCCGTGTTGATCAAACAGAGGAAGCTCCGCAGTTGATTTGTGACTTTATGCTCTAGGAAGATAAGTAAATAAATCAAGGTAAATCTCCACACATTCATATTGTGCTCTTCAGATGAGGCCAGTCTCTGCTACAACACTCTGTCCTGTTCATGATACTGAATTTTATCTGACACAACCTGCACTTCCCAGACAGCAGTAACAACAAAAAGAGACCCTGTGACCCCCTGCTACAACCATCATTAAACATTTAGGGCCTCACTGAGCACCAGTGCCTATCTTACTGTGCTATACATATGATACACTTGAGGATCGAGACAAACTGTTTACTAAATGTACTCAGATTAGTCAGAATAATGGATGAAAGGCCTCCAGATACTGGCGGAGATTACAGTTTACTGTGCTTAATGGTGTTAGGAGGGGACGTGTCACTGCCATGGTGATGTTAACAGCCCAATGCTAAAATAATTCAGCCAAGGCTGTTAAAATGACACTTTAATTACACGTCTTCAACTTGAACAAAGAAATGTAAACTGCCGTCTCACTCAGAGCCATTGTTCCTTTTACACAATGAGGAGAACAAACAAACTTCAAATTCCAGCAGAAAGAAACAACATCTTGGAATACACAAAGTAAAGTAGAGTTGTTGCTGAGGAGGTCAACTTAGAAGGCTTTTCTGCAGAATATCAAATAACACCAAGGAGAACAGAAAATGAGAACACAGATCACTGCATTACAAGTTCAGATAGCTTATTTAAAAGCTGCAGATGATGAATTTCTGGCAAGGTTACACCCAGAACAGGTAAATAAAATCCACCAAATTAATGATTCTGAAAATGTAAGTCACCACTAAATAACAACAGCTCAAAAACAAACTTGAGACTTGATACTGTTTAATTGTGGAGAGGATGTGCATATTGAATTGTCCTGTTTAGCTACTTTGTGTCCAAGCCTGTGCTTGGTGCTGCTAAAAAGAAAGAGCTAAGAAAGAAGCAGCATGTCTGGGATGTAGAGAATAATCCTACTGATGATTACTTAAACTAAGAAGAGCCCCTGTTAAAGAGCAACTGAGAACTAAAAGTTGAAAACTGCCACCGATTTACAAACATCAGAGTATGATGGAGGAGTTCCTGGAGGCTTAGTTACACAAAGTGTGTGGTCAGTGTGACTGTCAACGGTGGGGTACAAGGGTTTGTTGATACTGAGTCACAGGTTACAACCATGTCCTGGTCATTTTATAAGGAGAATATGTCCAAGCAGTCTTTGTATCTTAACTGTCATCTTCTAGAGGCAGAGACCACTAATGGTCAACTGAATTGACGTGATCCTAATTGTTCCTAATTGCTCCTTATTTGCAATATGTTGAAATCAGAATCACGTTTCCAAACAATTTCATTCAAAGTAAGCCACAAGTCTCTAGTTTGTCTTTAGTGGTATCTCACACGCGTTCAAATGGTTACTTGCCAATTCTTACAGGAGCCAGTACTCCAGATGTGCTTTAGGGTTATATGGCTGCTTATGAGTTATAGGCAAGGTTTGAAAACACTTACATTCAGAAATAAGCAATATAAAAATGTGAGACTTGGCTTTGTGCAGTTATGAGACAAACATAATGAATTTATTTCAGCGGATCAAAAGTCTCACACAGAAGTTGTTGTTAATGCCTGTTGTTTAAACTGGTGGACCAGCTAACCAGTTCAACCCTACCTGCTGGTAATTTTGTTGACTCTTGCCTTACTCTCTTTGATAAAAAAGTATCTGTACAGAGTTCCAGTTCTGATTAGACACGAGAGTAACCATAATATAACTTGGCATAACCATCACATTGTCACTTAGCTCTCTGTTCCTCAGCATAGAGATGTTTTTGAACACTCTTATCAACACCCATCATCAATGTTGATCTTGGTACTGTTGACAAGATGAAGATGGCGATGCTCAGTTAAGGTTTAACTTTGGATTCTCTACACTACCAGTGAAACTGAATTAGATAGAAACAGGATACATTCACAGATACAATACAATACAATACAATTTATTTTTATTTAGTCCAAAATCACACATGAAGTGCCACAGCGGGCCTCTTGACAGACCCCGAGCCTTGACTCTCTAAGAAGATAAGGAAAAACTCCCAAAAAAAACCTTGTAGAGAGACCCCTTTCTAGGTAGGTTGGGCGTGCAGTGGGTGTCAAAAGAAGGGGGCCAATACAATACAATGCACAGAATAGAACACAAGTAATCCTCAGTAGAGTATAAAAATTAAATTATTACAAGTACGGAGCAGAAATTAACAGTTAATGATATCACAGAATGGGATTTGGATTTGTTTAGAGTACTGGGGACCTCGGCCATCAAGCTGCCTCCCCAAATTGACCATTCCACAGCTGAGACAGTACTGGGCCAGCCAATCAGATGAAAGGACCCATCTACTCAAAAATTCCTGCGATCCTCTATCAGGAATGACTTTACCTTAGGCAGGAAAAACAACTTTTCAGGTGGGCAGTGGCACCAAGTGGCACATTTGAGTACTGAGAAGTGAAACAGAATAGGTGAGGGTGAGTTACAAATTCTAACTATCATGTTACTTATGTTTTAATGCTAATGACTAACAACAGAGATGCAGTCAGTACAGTTAATCAGCAGCTCTAGTCAGGGTGTGCTTAACTGAAGTAGTGAGTCTTCAGCCGGGATTTAAAAGGTGAGACCAAAGGGGCATCTCTTATAGCAGCAGGAAGACCACTCCATAGTTTAGGGACTCAGTAACTAAAAGCTCGACCTCCCA